>NC_141248.1:1311632-1371632 GCF_054856555.1 Leptonotus elevatus
TTTATTTCATTGGACTAAACTTTTTAAAAAATGCTTTAATTTGTTACAGCTAATTTCGTTTAGTTTTTCTCGTTATATTCATGATTTGGTTGAAAGCATCATTTTCAATTTAATATGAATCAAATACATTTATTTTTCCCAAGCCAAATAAAAAAGTTATATCCAAGTAACTTTTTACTTTGGAATAAACTAATTAAAGTAAATTTTATTACTTTACCCCAAATCAAATTTCTGATTCAGTATGAACAAAATTTGCGAGGTTCAACCTAAGTTGGTTGCCAGACAATTGTAGGGCACACATAGGTGAACAAACATACACGTCAAGGGACAACTTAGTGTTCAACTAATGTTTAACTAACATTTAACTCAATGTTTTTGAGATGTGGGAGCAAATTGGAGTACCTGGAGAATGCCCACGCAAGGACCCATAGAACATGGAAGCACCACGCAGGAAGGCTGGAGGCTAGATTTGAACCAGTGTGTGTTTAAAGCAAAAGATATTTGCAATCAAATAACAAAATGACAGTAAAAACGGGAAAACGGCCCCTAAAAGATGTTGTTTATCGTGAGTATTTTGTAAACTTGTGCAATCTTTTGTAGAACTACATGAGTCTTAATTTACAATCCTTGTTTTGTTTTTTTGTTTTCATGTCTAACTAGTGGGGGCACATACAACACATTTTTTTACATTAGTAATACATAAGTTTTTCATTTCGCTATGTGTGTAAAATTTGACATTTTTAACTAATAAACTCATAACCATTTTTACAGTCTAGCTAACTTTTTTTAGTTAGTTTAAATTTTTTTGAAATAAATACTTTTTTTTAGGGACAGTTTTCTGTTTTTAAATACAGCCTCCAGCCTTCCTGTTTGGAGCTTCCATGTTCTCCCTGTACCTAGAACGTATGTTAATTGAACACTTAATTGTCCCTTGATGTGCTTGTGTATGTTTGTTCACCTATGTGTGCCTTACAGTTGTGCGGCAACCAGCTCAGGTTTTCCATACTGAATCAGAAATTCGCTTCGGGTTAAAGTAATAAAATTGCCTTTAATTAGTTTATTTAAAAGTAAAACATTACTTAGATGTAATTTTTTTTATTTGGCTTGGGAATTTTTTTTTTATATTAAATTGAAAATGATGCTGTCAACCAAATCATGAATATAATGAGAAAAACTAAAAAAATTAGCTGCAACAAATTACTTCATTTTTTATAGTTTAGTCCAACAAAACATTTTTTTCAGTGTATGTGATGCCACCACAAAGTATATACAGTAATATAATGCAGTGTTTCTCAACCCTGGTCCTCTGGGCACACTATCCAGCCTGTTTCCCTATTCTCAATCAAGGTGATTCCAAAGACAATAACAATCATCACCTGCGTTGGAATTGGAAAACAGGCTGGATAGTGTGCCCAGAGGACCAGGGTTGAGAAACACTGGTATAGTATTGTATATTCTTACTAACAAACAGTGATTAAAAATAAAAATAAAAACGCTTAAAAGGAACCCCAATTGTAATGACAAGTTTGTTCTATATTATTTATTTGGTTGTTATTAACATAACTCTGAGATTAATTTTTCAAAAATCATTTCCAGTTTAATACATTTTGTAGAAACTTTATTTGGACGTACGCCGCCATTGTTATTTACATCACAACGCATTCAGTGCGTAGTGACGGCAGGCCAAACAATGTGAAATGCGTATAAAAAAAGCAAGGTAAGCCTTGTAGCGTTCCTAAGGAAACAACATGTGATCGGGAGAGTTAATCTCCCCCACGCCGTGCTCTCGTCATTTATCAGACGCATTCAAGAGTTTTGATAATCCCTTTAGGAACGCTACGCAGACTTACCTTGCTTTCTCTAAACGTGTTTCACATTACTTGGCAGAGAGCGAGCCACCATTCTGCATCACTCACTACGCAACATACGTCAAAATAAAGCTTTTGCAAAATGTATTAAACTGGAAATGATTTTTGAAAAATTAATCTCATAGTATGTCAAATTAATCTCATAGTATCTCAGTATGTTAGTAACAAAAAATAATAATAATGCAGACAAACTTGTCAATACAATCGGGATTCCTTTTAAAGACCCTGTAAAGTGAATTAAGAAATTAGTTTCAAACTATATTACAATGAACTCACATGTACTCGCAGTTTGGCATGTACGGATTTACCTATTCACAGATTAAAACAATTTAAAAAGTATCTTTAGGTGGTCGGGGGCAATCTCCGTTTCTCGTGGGAAACGCTTATTGGCGGTTTATCCCCGCGTAAACAAGACTTTTTGGGGTTAAACAAAAAACTATTTATTTTTGCAATGCGCTAATAATAATACCGGTAATTATACATGGATGTGTGTTATTGTAGCGGCCCGGGCTCTATCGCCCGCAAACAGTTGGGGTCCACTGTATACATGTTGAAGATATTTGCTGAAAGCACGTGCAAAGACTGAGAACTGTGTAGCACTCAATTGTGGAGATATATGCATGGGCTCTATTTTCATAGACAGGTACTTGTGTGCTCAGTGTAAAAACGGGCGCATTGTCATTTTCATGCCGGGGCAAGTCTAGTTTAGCGTGTTTCAGAATTTGGTAGACACGCTACACCTTGCGGTGTGGACCGAACTTCCGTGTCAGAGGCGCATCTAGAAATGTGGTGATAAAAAGTAGACTAACTAGTTCTAGACTTGAAAAAAATGAGTTCTACTTAGTGGCGCAAGTGGTCTACCGCGACTTTGGTGGATATGATCAAGGCACGGGCAGAGGGATATAGTGCTCTGCGGACAAGTGGTGGTTGTCAAATTGCATTTATAAATATGAAAACAGCATAAGATAACCCCTATTAATCATTGTACAAATCAATTAATGAACAAATTATTATCATTATCGTCTAAAAAACCCTTAATACCTTGACCGTGCAGCACAACTGGTGGAAGGGTGGGCTGGTGTCACACACAGATGTACGATCAGGTGTGCAAGGTGGTCACCAATTGTCCATGTCACATGCACGGCCGACTACAACCGCAAGGAGAGATCTTGCACTTTAAAGTCACTTTGTGCATGCCAATTTTATGCACGGACCCCAAGCAAGTCAATATCGACTTGATTTTAAATACAATGAGGGTAGCCGCTTCGATTGGCCGGGAGTCAGCTGTGTTCCATCTCAAGCAAAATACCAAAATAAAGAAGACTCCACCAATGTGCACAATTAAGACTGTGCTTTGTACTAGACATCAAAGAAAATAGGGTGCACAACTTTAAAAATTTTTTTTTAACATTCCAGTTTTCCTGATTTTGCACTTCTTATTACGGAATGGAAAGCCCTGCAAAGACTCAATGGAACATATTCCAGCCATGGAGGCTTTAAACATATATATTGTCGCGGTCAAACATATTGTGGTGTAAGTATAAGATGCTAGATATACCAACATATTTGATTGACCAGTTATAGTTGAGCAGGGTGTGGTTTCAGCGCACTCAGCAGACACGCCCACAGCGCTGAGAAAAAGGTTTGATGCTTCAAAATTTTAAGCCATATTTTATACTACAGTACTATATTATTATACAGTATTACTGTACTTGCTGATTTTTTTATTAATTAAAATTTTGCAAAAACTCTTCCTCCTCTGTAATGTGTCAAATTTTTTAATTTTACAGGGACTTTAATACAGTGCCTTTTCCAATGAAGTCTGTAATATCCAGACACATAAATACAATTGTAGTAGTTTGATTTCAGTTATCTTGACCATCTTGTGTCACAAATCATTCAAATTCAATATATTTATAGACTTCACAGATGATATCTTGATAAGGAAAACTACATCCATACACTACGGTCATGCTAATACCCTAGCCCCAAAATGTGATGTTCTTACCCAATGGGTCAGCCTTGCCGTCTTTGTCTGGGATGGTGAATATTCCAACAATGGTATGGCCCTCTCTTCTCAGCTCCTTATAAACCTCCTGACCAAACAGACTTTGACCAATCACAGCAATCTTCATCTTCAGGCTTGGAGGGGCCGAGAGGGGTTTGGGTGAAATATAAGAGCTTTTTTTATTTTATTTTTTACAATAATTATTATTATTATTATTATTAAATAACTCGCAATTGCAACTGAACAAGTGCTGCTGCTGTAGCCTTTTTTCCAGTAGATTCAGAATGACAGTGGCTATAAAAAGTCTACACACCCAAGTTCTAATGCCAGGTTATTGTGATATATAAAATGTTTTTGACCTATAATGTCCCTTATAACCTGTACAACTCAATTCAAAACATAAAAATTTAATATTTTAGAGAGGGGAAAACTGTAATACTGAAATAATGTAGTTGCACAAGTAAACACTCTTATCGCCGGGGATGTGGCTGTGTTCAGAATGTTTTACATTCAATTGGCCCTGTCATCATTTAAAGTGCCTCTGATTAATCTCAAATAAAGTTCAGCTGCTTTCCGAGCATTTTTGTTTTGTTTTGTGCTGATACCCTGACTGATATTTAAAGGTGCATCGTGCAGTTCTAAAAAGGTAATGTTAAAGCTTTTTCTTATCATGCATGCTCCACCAATGCCAAAATGTGCCAAAGTGCCCTGACTTTTTTACCCCAACTATGCCTATGAGCTTGTATCTTCCCTTCAGTATGTCGTGTTTGGGGCGAACACGCCACAGTTTCTTGTGGCGGAGGGGTGTAGTGGCACCATGCAAGAACTTAAAGCCTGGTTTATACTTCTGTTTGCTCTTGCGTTAATGACCGGCATACATCACGTGATCGACGCTAGTCATTAAAGTCAAGTACTACGTCGCTCGTGGCCGGGTGCGGCGCACCAGTCTCCATATCTGGAACGTCGTAGATGGCGGATCATAACATCGCTCGTGATTGGTCCGTTTCGATGGCGTACTCAGCTTCTTCTTTTTTTCTCCCCCACCCCCTCCCTTCATAGTTTCAAAGCAACTGTGTTTGTAAGCGCAGGCGGCGCAAATCCACTTCCCGCCTGGGAGACCACGATTGTACGTGTGGATATGTGTGTGTGACGAGAGGGGGGGAAAAACTATGTTTGCTAAGCACGGGGCTGTTGTGTTTTGGCAAGTTTACGGCCAACACCATTGCAAATTGGCACTAAATAATTGCCATGATGAGGTGATGAGCCAACTCTCACAACTTTGTTTCTTGTTCCTAAAGAAAAAAAGACTTCCTGAATTGTTCATAAAATGCAGAGGAATCTCCACTCTGTGGCATCCTAGCCAATAAAAGCTGTAGCGATACCCCGACTTGGAGTGAAACTGCAGCAGAACCTGATGTGTATTGCACAAAAGTATGAAGGCAAACGCACGAGCGTGGCTCCGCCGTAACGTCTCCGCCATAACCTGATGCAAAAGTATAACGAGGTCTTTACACAGAGGCTGCAGTTGCACTTCAGGCCAAAGATGGCAGTCGCGAGTAAGAACAAGTGACCAACTCCACAATGATCCTTTAATTGCAACTGTTCATAATTCCCTCCAGCCCTTCTGTGATGAACGGCATTGCTGTTTCTCGATCATACCTTTCGGAATTATGGCTGTAATGTTCGACCTTGGTTTCATCAGATCAGCCTCTTGGAAGCCTCCCTGAACTTTTTTCTTGTTTGTTGCTTTTCAGCAGTTCCGGAGGGGTTTCTAGATACTGTCACTTTTGTGTCACATTTTCTCCATTTAATAATGACCTTCTTGATTGTGTTCCATGGTCTTTTTAATGCCTTGGAAATTATTTTGTACACTTGTCCAGATTGATAGAGATAGACCAATATGTTGTTGTTTTTTCAGGGCCGATACCGATGCCGATTATTAATAGTCAAGGAGGCGGATAACCGATATTTGCAGCCAATATTCATTTTCAGTAAAAAAGGCGGGGAAAATATTGGCGTCCAAATTTTTTAAAAATAAAAATGCCCATCTTGACTCGGGTCTGTAATGTCTTAAAGGAAATTTATTGAACAATTTTACTGACTTTTCAAAGTGTAGAATTTATTAATTATTTGATTTTTTTAATTAATTTTAATCTTAAACAATAGAAATCCTTTTAAATTTCTAATAAAATGTTCAAGGACCTCCCAAGGTTATCAGTATGTCCTAAAAAGTAAATACCATGGCCCCTTCCCATGGGCTCAACACCTGTGGGAGGGGCCAAAGGTCTGAACCCCGGTTACTGAAGCTAGCTCTGGGGACATGGAATGTCACCTCTCTGGCAGGGAAGGAGCCCGAGCTGGTGTGCGAGGCTGAGAAGTTCCGACTAGATATAGTCGGACTCGGCTCCACACACTTGGGTTCTGGGTACCAATCCTCTCGAGAGGGGCTTGACTCTCTTCCACTCTGGAGTTGCCCACGGTGAGAGGCGCAGAGCAGGTGTGGGCATACTCTTTGCCCCCCGGCTAGGCGCCTGTACGTTGGGGTTTACCCCGGTGAACGAGAGGGTAGCCTTCGGGTGGTGGGATGGGTCCTGACTGTTGTTTGTGCTTATGCACTGAACAGCAGCTCAGAGTACCCACCCTTTCTGGAGTCCTTGAAGGGTGTGCTGGAGAGCGCTCACCCCGGGGACTCCCTCATTCTGCTGAGGGACTTCAAAGCTCACGTGGGTAATGACAGTGAGACCTGGAGGGGCGTGATTGGGAGGAACGCCCAACCCCCCCCCACCCCCACCCCATCAGAACCCGAGCGGTGTTTTGTTATTGGACTTCTGTGCTCGCCACGGACTCGCCATAACAAACACCATGTTCAAACACAAGGGTGTCCATATGTGCACTTGGCACCAGGACACCCTAGGCTGCAGTTCTATGATCGACTTTGTAGTCGTGTCATCGGATTTGCGGCCGCATGTGTTGGACACTCGGGTGAAAAGAGGGACGAAGCTGTCAACTGATCACCATCTGGTGGTGTGTTGGCTCCGATGGCGGGGTCAGATGCTGGTCCAACCTGACAGACCCAAACGTATTGTGAGGGTCTGCTGGGAACGTCTGGCAGAATCCCCTGTCAGAAAGAATTTCAACACCCACCTCCGGCAGAACTACTCCCTTATCCCGAGGGAGGCTGGGTACATTGAGTCCGAATGGACCATGTTCCGCGCCTCCATTATGGAGGCGGCCGATCGGAGCTGTGGCCGTGAGGTGGTTGGTGCTTGCCGTGGCGGCAATCCTCAAACCTGCTGGTGGACACCAGTGGCTGCTGACAGGTACCGGCTGGCCAAGCGGAATGCGGCTTCGGCGGTCGCTGATGCAAAAAGGAGAGAGGAGTTCGGTGAGGCCATGAAAAACGACTTCCGGACGGCTTTGAAGAAATTCTGGTCCACCATCCGGCTTCTCAGGAGAGGAAAGCAGTGCATTAGCACTGTGTATCGTGAAGATGGGGTGCTGCTGACCTCGACTCGGGACGTCGTTAATCGGTGGGGAGAATACTTCGAAGACCTCCTCAATTCCACCGACACGTCTTCCTTTGAGGAAGCAGGGTCTGGGGACTCTGAGGTGGGCTCCCCTATCTCTGAGGTCAAAGTCACTGAGGTGGTTGGAAAGCTGATGCACTGATCTAGGGCTGTCGCAATATGCAAGTCCGTTGCTTTTCGGTCAGTCACTGGGTAAAGCGGCTTTTTCCTCCTTTCTATTCACTCACTCACACACAAACATGGTCTCCCGGGCGGGGAAGCCCACGCCGCCTGCACCGACGGCACCACTCCTCCACCCAGACCCGTAACACGGCTTTTAAAACCAGTTTAAATATTTTGGTTTGCATGTGTCCCATCGGGTCTTCATAAGCACACGCAATTATTTTTCTCATTTGTGAGCCGCAGCAGTCGCATTGCTAATAGCCCTGTAGCATTATTGCAAGCAGCGCACCACAGCTATCGGTGTTGTTTTTTTTATTGCTTGCGCTTCAAAGCCTGCCGAAGAAGCAAAACGCGCTAGGTGCACACACCCTCGCAATCCTGTGCTGCTCAGTGAGATACGTGCTTTACCAAAGACACTGGGTGAGTAATAAGTTAACTTTCCTGTCACTACTGACTCCTAAACCGTGCTTAGCGTATTGAGGAGTGAATCATCTTGCCACACACTCTTGGAGGCGGTGCCGTGCCAAAGTAGTTACCCGTGAAAAAAAGTGTATCCCCTGCCGCAGGTACGCATGTTTTTCAATAAACGCATGACGAAGACACGTGTTTTTGAGTTTTACAAACAAGGTTTTGTAACAAGAAAAATAATATTTATTGCAGATAAACAAAAGAAAAGCAAGAACACGCTTGCATCCTGCAATGGACTCTAGGTGCGTTCAATGACCACGCACGCAGTAAGAAATTTCAGCATACATAGAAAAAGCTCAAACGACTTATGAACGTTAATGTTTCTTTGATTTTCTTCCACATGTTTGAAGTTTAAAATTATGGTTAGGGTTAGGAAGAAGGAACATTCGTGAGGACGCAACTGCTCATGTGTAGGAATTCTTTGGATTTATTTATTACACCATTATCACTATATTAGTTGAAAAATTATATGAAAAACGCAATATTATCGTTTATCGCAATAATTTCTGGGGCAATTTATCGCCAAGCAAAATTTCTTATCATGACAGGCATACTGATAATTCTGTTTTCAACAAAAATAAATAAAGTTGTCAGTGAAAGTGGCAACGTAAGATGGCTGCCCTCTGGCTTCAGCCGCAAGGGTCTATTGACAGTCCATTCATATATACTGTAAGTCCGTGACTGACTCCAATTGAATGAGTTTCACTGTGATTCTATTCTTTCTGTATGTATGTTAATTGTGAATGGACGCTACAGCTGCTAGCTTAATGTTCAAACTTGGCTTGTAACAGATGTGTGACGTCATGCATGCTGTGATAATTACTCTGATTCACTGTTTAAAGGAGACTGAATCTCTCCTTATTCACCTGTAACCGCTTCAAACAACTAAGTGTAAGTAGGAATGGTAAAGGATAAATGGTTTTACAAGTATAACTTATATAGCGCATTCTATACCACATGGTGCTCAAAGTGCTTTACGATGCATCACATTTACCCATTCACACAGAGATTCATACACCAATCGTTGGCTGCCGCCGTGCAAGGTAACACCAACAGCGTGCAACGAAATAAAAAGCTGTTGGCTGTTACATATGCCTCCAGATTTTCGGAGCTCTAGGTGATTCGCAAGACCAGGAATGCTTCATTAAGTAGTAATTTTGAAATATAATAAAGATGAGTGGATTGTTTAATTCTGAACACAGCCACATTCCAAGGGTGTCTGTACACTTGTGCAACCACGTTATCTATTTTTTCTTTTCTTTTTTTACTCCCTCTTTAAAAAGGTTACAACCACACGTATATGTGAGTGGTTTACGTCCAATAAAGCAAATGCCACATGCATTAACATGCTTAAAAAAAACACAAACTAGAGATATGCTGTACAAACGTTGCTTTCATTATGCAAAAATGCAAGTCATTGTTGTCTAACTGGGTCCAAAGAACAAATTAAGTAATAGCCTCGTGTGGTTGTCAAAATAATGAGTGCTCTGAGTCTGAAGTATGTGTATTAAGTGTAAGCTTATTTTCAGGAATGTTTCACAATATAATTAAAATGGTTTGAATAAAAGCCATACAAGAATAGCTCAATTTTGTGAGAGAGATTAAGAAGGCTAGGGCATTAAAGTCTAGTTTCCATAAAATGTATTCATTGAAATGGTGTAAATAATTTCCCTTAAAGCATGATTAAGTTAAGTTGAAAAAGGGGTGCAGTGGAAGTTACTGTCTAGCCAGTAGACAGTGAATCTGCCAATCTCTAGCCAATTACATCACCAATCTTGGCTCAGTCATTAATAGCCTAGTCCTCCTCTGCAGGCAGCAAGGTCCATATTGAAACACATGTGACTCACAGTTATTTCTATGGTGTGTGTGTGAGTGTGTTTCTTACCTCTCCTTGCACATCAGCACTCCTCTGGTTGGCTAAAAAGAGTGCTTAGTTTGAGACAGGAGCTTTTATTTGAGGCCCCATGTGCAGGCGATCCATTACGTAACACTTTAGTTAGCAGTGATTGGACAGGCCAAGCATGGACTGCAAGGGGCAACCTATCAGCTCTTAGTGTCTTTGAATGAACCTAACACACTAAAACTGCTGACAACAATGATAAAGCTCTCAAACATTTCTTAAAAGCGGATTGTTTTTGCCACATTAGCTATTTCTAAGGACCTCTCTGAGACAGCATTAAAATTCAATATTTGGCCTAATTCTTAATAACTTACTTCGAATTACCGTATGTTGCTATTTTAGCCTATTATAGCCTATTTTCTCCTGGTAGGGCGAGGGACCTATGGACTTATTTCTAGTCCTAGTACTAATAATCATTGTATTGACTTCAGTGATGTTTTACTTAACGGGACTGCAACATGAAAAATCTACTTTTTGGAGCTTTTAGCCATGTTAAAATGCTAATTCCTCACCAAAAACATGACCAAGGTTGTGTTTTTCTTCAATCGCCCCTGTATGAGAAATTCTAGGTTATTCTGCTCTCCAAGCACCAGCCCCTCCTAACCTGAGAAAATGAGCTGTTGGCACGGGTTGACGTTATTGCGTGCGGCCCCACCCCCGCACCGCCTCTGCGCACGCCCACTTTCTCTGAGACCTCCCTCCTGGTAGCCTTTATCAATAAACATTCTGTCCAAATGAATTCAAAGCAATCAATTATTCTTCACATTTGCAATGCCAAATTGCATTGAAATGATTATTGGCTGTCTTAAAATCTATTGGCTGACACTGGTGTAAACTAAAAGTAAAACATTTGCGCTGATAAATTTAAATGAATGTTAGGTGTAGTGGATAGTGCGCTCACCCCATTAGCAACAAGGCGCGGGTTCGTGACCTGCTGTGGTGCTTTTTTTCTCCTCCTTTCCTCTAACCTCTCTGCTCCTCTCCTCTTCCACGATTTCTTGCGGCAAGGACCTGTTTTGTTTCAAATGTTTATTCAAGAATTGATGGCTTGCATGACCAAACGCAAAGTCCATTTGAAAAATCGGCTTAAAACCTATCTATGTTTCGTGGGCGTTGCCGGCTCGGATGACGTCATGAGAGGGGCACGGCAGCCACAAGGGGAGAGGCGGGGTTTTACTGAACTGTGCGTTTGACTTCCAGGTAAGAAAAATAGCCACCGAAATAAATCGCGATTGTGTCAAAGATTTCATCATTATATGCCTATAGTTAACTGTGGAAGGGCTTAAAATACCATGGTGTAGTCTCTTTAATATAGCTTTATTTGCTTTCAAAACAGCTGCAGCACACATAATATAAAACAATCATAAACCAAATGGCAAAAACAGCAGTATTTTATTTGTTTATTGTGCGATTTTTTTAAAAAGGGCTAGTAGCGCTACCTACAAATTTTTAACAAAGCAGCCCTGGTTGCATGTTTCAACAAGATCTACAAAAAGTTGGAGGTATATGTAATAGCTCAAGACCTACAAAATAAGTCTCTTGCAGCCATATGCAAAACCTAATTGAAAGTCTGCCATTTTGAATATAATTTGCAAATTCGCTGTGACAACAAAACCTGATGTAACTGTAATGATCATATCTTCTCAAAATGCGACAGGAGTCCAGTCCTGAAGATGTCTACTACTAACTTGGTTAAAAATGTTCATCTTGTCTTCTAATTTTTACAATCACTTTTTTCTTTTTAAAGCCAAATGTTTTTGTTTACTTTTAATAGTTTCAGCCTCGACTGCCGCTTTCCTCCTGCCGCCTGATACACGTCACAACAGTCAGTTTGACAGCTTCTGAGGAAGACGGCAGTTGACGCCAAAACTAGTAAAGGTAAACAAAAACCTTTTTTCTCTTTAAAAAGAAAAAGAGTGATTGTATATACTAACCTATTTTTCATCGTATTGGTCGCGCCACCTACTGGTTAAAGGAAATACGTATTTTCATCTTTAGTGTTTTTTTCCTAGGGAGTAACCAGATCTACCTCATATTTGCTTGGAAGAGTTTTTAAGGCTTCATAATTTTGAAACATGAAGTTTGTGACTTTTTTGTGAAACGCTGTGGCAGCCCACCATTGGGGCCTACCCAATGTCGTGCCATAAGTGAGATTTTATATGGTGCAATTTACATACGCTTACAAAAGAAGTTAAATAGCATTATTTTTAGCGTTGTCTTTAATTCATAAGAACACATAAAATGCCCAACAATTTAAAACATAAATTAAATTTATGAATGAATGAATTTTATTTTTCAAACACATAAATATAATTTTAAAAAAAACAAAGAAAAGAAAAGAAAAACTTGATGAAACATTCTCAAACAATAAGACTAATTTTAAACAATTCTAATCACAGTCCTGTACATTCACATAAAGTCACATAAAAATACAACAAATTAAAGCAAATAACCACTGCACGGACACCAAAGCGCCTTAATATTTTACATGTTGTCTGTGGCACTATAGGCATTAATGATTTTATATTTTTGTTTTTTCTTAAACCCCGATAAGGAAGTACATAGTGAAGACGGTCTTCTGCCAAGATTTAGTCATAACTGTTTTAATTTCCTTATTTACTCAGTAAAGCTTTGTGAGTGTTATCGCAATGTCTCCTGGTGACGTCATGACTGGGACCTACTATATTTCCACATCAATGGGCCATCTGTCAATGTGTTTGAATGATGTCTCCAGGTGCCGTCATGACTGAGACCTACTATATTTCCACATCAAAAGGCCATTGGCAATGTGTATTGAATGATGTCTGTAAAAGTCTTATCTCATGTCTGGGGGCTTGGGGGGTTTGTGGTACCACCCTTCAAGACAGTATAAGAATGTTGTAAGTCCTCTGAAATCTTAGCACTTGTGAGAAGCTGCAGCCATTGTCTGTCACTCATAGGTGCCCGGAGTATTCTGTAAAATAAAACCTTCGAAGGAACTGTTCACCGATCTCCAGCCTGTATTCTGATCATCAACATTCTCTCTACCCGAAAGACAACGAACACGCGGAAGACAAAGCTGTTCTTCTAACAATAACTTCAGCTTATCTTCAAGACTATTCCACAATTTCACACCCAAAACTGAGACACATCTGTATTTTACATTAGTCCTCACTTTACATATTTCAAACATAATTAAACCCTTTAAATTGTAGATTCCTTCTCTTATTAAAAAAATAATGATAATACAAAGAGGTAAGGTATTATTTACTACACGAAAAAGTGTTTCAATTGTTTTTAAGTACACAATATCCATAAATTTCAAAATACCCGATCCTATAGATAACTGATTAGTTTTTCTCTGTAACCAACCAAAAATTACAGAAAAAAACAATTAGAATATGAATACGCAATTCATATTCTAATTGCTTTTTTCTGTAATTTAACAATTGGGTCAATGTTTGTTTTATACACATTGCACCAAAACTCAGCACAATATGACATATGAGGTAAATTAAGTGAAAAATACAATATGTGTGTGTAATATTTAATGATAACTTATTATAAAACTGGTAAATGGTCACTTACATCAGTCACTAATAACCCACTTTCTATCTTCCCTTTAATTACATTTACAAAAAATATTATCAATTAATGTTGCACTATCTTTAGTTATTCTGCTAGGCTTTAAATTAATGGATAGAAACTAAAACTAACCATTGTATTAACAAATGATCCAGTCTTCATATGATTTTGTTAGAATTCTGTTAAAGTCCCCATAAACAAAAATTGATTGGGGGTGGCTGGGGGGTGTCTGGGGGCCTGGGGGCGGTGGGGGCTGGGTTGTGGTGGGTGTGGGTGGGGGGCGGGTGGTCGTGGAGGGATCGAGGGCTGTGGGCCGAAGGGGTGCCTGGCGGGCCTGTCATGCCCTGTTCTGCTGCGTTGGGTTTAGGGCGCGGGCCGTGTTAGGGTGGGGGGCGCTCCTGGGTTTGCTCTCCGGCCGGTAGCCCCTGAAGGGCTCGGGGGTTGTGCCTTGGTGCTGCCGTGGCCTGGGGGGCCCTGGGGGGTTGTTCTTGCTCTGTCCTGGCCGGGGTCGACGGCTCCCCTCTTTGGTGGAGGTTTTCATGCATCCCAGATCCACCACAACAGCATCTACCAAAATTCAAATACAATCTGCTTCTTCCTCTGGTCGTTGAATCGGTGGAGGCTGATGTCTGTGGATCTCACTCTGCTTCATCTATCCTTCCTTCCTTTCCTCAGTCTTTCATTTGGTCTCTTGAGGTCTCCCTAATTTGTTGGAATTTAGATGTTTCTGGGGTTGGTGAAAGATTCTGGTTAGTAACCTGGTGGGTATTAGGTGATGTCTGGTTGGTGCTGGGTTTCACTTTTCTTTCTTTTCTTTGATCCTTCCTTGGGTCTCCTGACAACCACACGACTCTAGCTGGATTCTGAAGTATTCGGTTTAGGTGAACGGTATGGGATTTTTATTAGGTTTTAGGTGAATTAATGAGCACACACTCACACGCACATATGCACACACACACCCGCACATGCACATACTCACGCACTTGCAAAAAAAAGAAAAAAAGAAGGGAAAAAAGAGAGAAAACAATGATGATGATGATGTCGAATTGGTAGGATTACCGAATGAACAATATTGAGCTCTCTCTCAAAAAAAAAAATTAAAATTAAAATTCAGGACCCAGATGTTCTATAAATACAACTTATTAACAAATGCTTTTTGCTCTATCAATAATAATTCCATTAAATTATCAAAAACAGTCATACTACCAATAATCCTGCACCTCCTCCCCTTTTGTTGTTCCTGTTTTGCACAAACATTTCATAGCCATCTAATCCATGTGAAATCAGCGCTCAACCAAGTCTCTGAGATATTTTTAAGAAGTTACTGTATAGACTCCTACTATTGAAATGAATCAACGAAAAACCCTTCCTTTCAAAATTACAAATTTCTTCAGAATAATATTCACAGTTCAATTTAATGTTTTGATAAAAGTGGGTCTCTGGATCAATGTCATTGTCTAACTCGTAATTCTTATGGTCTTGAAAATCAAATGATGTAAAATGTGTTGGTTTACACATTTTCTTCCGGGTTATGTGAAAATCAAGCAAGTGTAGTTTTGGTCTGGATCAAAATCCTGATCAAAACCTGCCTATACCCATAAATGTCTCATTTTAGCATGTCGAGTTGTTCAATCTGTTTGATCCATTGCCCTTTGGCGTTTTCAGAAGCCCCTTTTGGTTTAATAAAGACCCTACAATTGACTGTCCATGTGGCTTGGAGTTTCCCCAGTTTTTTCATTTGTCGTGCTTCTTTTTTTTTCCTGCCTTGTTTCATCAATTCTGTTTTCTATTTTCTATTGGCAAAGCAAATAATTATGGTAGGAATTGTATTTGTGTCAGTATATGACAAGCTTCTATGTTTTCCTTATCAGTGGTTATGTTTTTACTTTGTAAGAATGTGAGCACCTGATCTTCTGTTGTACCGATCATGCTCCACTTTACTTACATCCCGATGTGTTCCAATAACTGCCTGTCTGTAACTAGTTGGATTTATCCTCAAACCTGAAATCATAACTTAATTTATTTGTGAATATTGCTCTAAATCATCTAGCCTATTCTCCAGGGCCTCAATTTTCCTTTCTTGTTGCATGTTTTTCATTTCGAGATACCTTAATTTCGGCCATTAGCTCAGTTATGAATGTTTGTTGTTAGTTAATTTTATTCAGTTCTCCCACCATCATATTCATTGCCTCCTTGAGTTACTCTATGTCCTATTGCAATGCTTTCAATGTGATATTGATTCAGTGCCTTAATGTAAACGTAATCCTTCTACTGTACAACCGTGATCAGTACCTCCCCAAGCCTGCGCCGTGTTCAGCCTAGCCGCCGCCGTGACGATTCTCTCCCCGCTGACTGCAGTCACTTGCACGGCTGTACGACCTGGTTCGCCTATCTGTGATTCTGCTTTTCTGATGATGTTTTCCTCCTCAGACTCCCGGCGTTGGCTTAGCCTCCGCAGTGGTGGACAGGGCCGTTTCTAGCTTTATGGGGGCCCTAGGCAAGATGCCGTTTGGGGGCCGCAAGTTCGCCAAACTCTACGCCAAACTCTGCTCTACGTCCCTAACTGTGTCACACAAAAACACCAGCCACTCATACTCAGCCATCAATGTGTCTCAAGACATCTTAAGTTATGTCTTAAGACATATTTTTGAGACGTCTTGAGATGTCTTCTAAAGTCAAGACATGTCTATAAGATGTGTCTATTGACATGTATTGAGAGGTCTTGATAAATCAAGATAAGACATGTCTATAGACTCGAGTCTTAAGATGCCCTAAGATGTCTTGGAAATATGAATGTCTTGAGATGTCTCAAGATTATCTCGAGATGTCTGAAGATGTCTTCACACATCTGAAGATGTCTTCAAACGTCTGAAGATGTCTTTTACTGTATCACAATTTTACTGTTCCTCTTTATATTTAAAATTTTATTACTAGTACTTTGCTCAGTTAAGACCGTGTCTCACTGAGCAGCGAAGGCTTGCGAGGGTGCGCGCATTGCGAGTGATGGCATTTCGTCGGGTCTCTTCCAAGACTCCAAAACATTGCCAAGAGTGTTTGCCAGAACCTTATCCATTTTTATGCTTGCAAACCGTTTTTATAGTCGCAAAGAATTTTTTTTACATGTTCAAAATTTGATGCCGACAAGAAAAACTGAGCATAAAAATGGTTTCAGAAGGTCTGCCGAATGTCTTGAATGAAACTGAAAACAATCTAAACAAACTCTCGCGCACCCTCGCAAGCCTGAGTTGCTGAGTGAGACATGGGCTTAACTGACAAAAGTAATAAAATGTTAAATTTAACTGATTAAGAGGAACAGTGAATAGTGATACCATAAAAGACATTTAATCCTCAAACTAATGACTAATGTAAAAAAAAGAATGAAAAGCCAGGTTACACAGAATATACAGAATGTTAATGTTTGTTACCGCTGAATATATTTGGTGAGTATACATTAATTTGCATCCTGCTACTTGTAGTTGATAGTTTTCTTGTAATTACAGTATTTTGATTGAGGCTGAACCTAGAAAGAAATTTAACAATCAACACATTCAAATTTAACATTTATTTAATTGCAACATTTTCAACCGTTTGACAGGGTACAAACACAGAGAATCCAACAAGATTATTATTATTTTCCCTACCTTGTAACTGGACACATTGAAAGCAAGGTGAAATGGATCTAACCCTAAAAACTTTGATACACATTCACAATAATAACAATAACAACGATAACAACAACAACAATAATAATAATATATCTAACGAAAGTCAAAGCAAAACTGCTTTATGTGTGTTTTGTCAAAAATATTAACTAGCTATGGTGCAAAAAAGTTTGACCAAACGAAAGTGAGAAAATACAAATATTAAATATTTGTAAATATAAAAATGCAACAAATATATATATATATTTTTTGCAGAAAATACAAATTAGTCAAAAATAAATATTTTAGACAAATAAACATATTAGCGAGAACACATGAGAAACTGCAAAAATATAAAATATTACACAAAATAGCTTAAAATACACAGTACAAAACAATACACATGTATTGCATATAAGAAACAACAATCACGTGCTGTCAACATCAGTTCAGACGATTGGTTTTTCTCTGAATATTGCTCACACTCTCCACACTTCACTGTGACATTAGAAACAATCACTCAACAACAGTTACGTGTATTGGCTTTTATCAAAAATATATGAACAAATACTTACTCTTATACTGATTCTTTCATCTTTACCCTAACTTCAACCTATAAAATATGTGTGCAGCAGAACACAAGGGGAAAAAAAAGAATTAATCACTTTGTCAACAACAATTCAGAATACTGGCTTTTGTCATAACTGTATTGAGAAATACTTACTAGTACTGCATCTTCATATTTCACTGTAACTTTAAAATAACATGTATTACACAACACCAAAAAATAATCACATCAGTTCAGCCTACTGGCACAAGTTAGGGTCATCCAAGTTGACCAGATTTATGCAATGTAAGCAGCACTGCTATTTTGTGAGCACCAAAAAGTTGGACAATTGCCCTGAGTACTCAACAGTACTACACAACATCTTACGGAACCTGCTTCCTCACACACGCGCACAAGCACAATGTGAGATAAAACACCCAAAACATAAATTTGTTTGAGGGTAATTCAAAGTAACACGACAGAAATGCTCTACTTTATATTGCAATAGCCATCGTTGTTAGTGTTGGATTATTAACATTGTTTTTCTGTTTCAATTTATATTTTAATCGTTTTTGATATTAGTTAGAGCTGTGTAATAATAAGACAACAGTTAATTCATATGTTAGTCAATCTATAGTCTTTGTTCTCTTCCCTGGGAAAGTAAGGTTTCTGATTTATCTAAATGAGGGGATGTTTGAAAGTGCAAGCAGAGGTCTGTCCATAAATTTCCTGGTGCAAGGAGGTGCCGGGGATCCAATTGTTTACCCACATCTGGAGTGGACTGAGATAGGAACTGGTGTCGGATTCTAAGTTGTGTATTTCACTCTGCTGACAGGACAGGATGACAGGGGGGAGTAAACACTGTTTTTGTATAAGTGTGGGAGAGCGGAAAGAGAGGGCACACTTTGTGGTCACTGCTGATTGAGCAAGGATCCAAAGTGGCTCGGAAATTTCTGAATAATAAAAGCTGGCCAGAAAACTTCTTCACGAGATCTCAACTTTGAATTTTATTTTGAACACGCAGGAAATCAAATAAATGATTTCTAACATTAGCTAGCTATTAGCCAGAGGGGGTGGGTGGGGGACAAACTTTTTGATTCCCTCGCTCCTGCCTCGGCTCGAAAACCACGTACGTAACCACAAGAATTGAAATTTGTTCATTTGTAGTCCAAGGTAAAGAGATAGAAATACTAATTTTTACACTGAACTAGCATACTGTACCGAGTTAGCGAACAGCCACAGTGGTGCTTTGACAAACTTTTTTCAACACACGACACTGCTGCAACAGTGATTGCAGCTGTACCTTGCACTTTGGTATCCCCGGGGTATTTGAAACACATACACAGTCCGAAGAAATAATTATTTTACTCACCTTTCCATTCGCCGTATAGTTGTCTTCTGGATTGTTGAACAGCATGAAAAACAAAAGAAAAAACCGCTGCCTCCTTGACGCGTCTGATGATCATCAGATGTCGTCCGACGTCTACCTGTGGAAGCACACCCCCGCCCCTCCCTCCGCGCGTGCGTGTGTATCGAAATTTAATTTAATAGTTTGACGTTTGGAATTTGTTTGATTGTGTTTTGTTTTGTTCTCAAATCTCTATGGTATTACATAGATTAATTTATTCAAATCTATATTTTAAGTTGAATGACATTTTATTTCATACATTATGACATATTGTTGTAATCATTATTAATGTATTGTAATATATATTTTAAATGGATTATTCGTTGTGATATTAATTTAGTTCAATCATTTATTTATTAAGCACTTTTAAAAAACAACTTTATTTCACTTCCAATTTATCTTATTTTGAGAATATTTGTTGCAGAAAAAAACTATACATCACCATATCCTGTTCCATGTGAAGCAACATTGCTTGTTTATTCATAACTTGTTTAGTTAATTATTCTTAGTCCATACCATAATAATTACACAGGGCTCTAAATTATAAATAGTGTAAGTTAAATATGGGGAGGAGGGCAATTTAAAAAAAAAAAATTTTTTTAATCATCATTATAATACTGCCATTGAAACAAGATAGCTTGACCATTTCTTTGAGTCATCCATATCATGTCTCAAGACACCTTAAGATGTGCATGTCTTAAGTCAAATTAAATATGTCTTAAGCTGTCTTAAGACATTCAATGTCTTCAAGACACAAACCTCTCTTTGGGGGGCATCCCATGTGCTGCTCTCTCATGATAACATGTCTCAAGACATCTTATTATATTTGATTATAATAAGTTATCACATGAATGAGCACTTATATATACTATTTGCTGCAATTGAAATGCTACACCCACACACACACCAGATGCATATTGTTGTTTTTTATCATTGTGAGTTTAGTACCGCCTTCTAAACTTGTGAATAAATGTGCAGAGCAAGGAGGTGGAGGCAGGAAGTCCTTTGGTGCTGAGAGCATCCACTTCCTCCTTTCCGCAGAAAGACAAACTTGGGTGTGGTCCTTGATTCCTGTCTCACGGAGTTGCATAATTTGAGGAAGATTTATATGTAACCCTGACATTTTTGGGTCCTGAGAGCCGAATGCCAAAATATCTGCGGTCCTGGGGCGCAACGACTGTCGACGATCGAAGCCTGTGAACAGCCAGACTTGGTCTGATAATCTAAATCCACTTTTGATAGTGGCCGATCAGCCTTCGGTCGACTCCCCGAGATTGCGGATTGACGGCAATCCAGAACAGCAGCTCCCTGAGATGAGGAAAGGACGCATTGAGGCAGTTTTATGTCATGTTACGTTTATCTTCTCATAATAATAAAAGCTACTGACCCATTTAATCTAATCGTTCCCATTGACCTGAACCGCCTCAATTATGTTTGCATTGTTTCCAAATCATCCAAGGAAGGATTTGGTGGTACAGTAAGGCTTGGTAGGCAATACAAATGAAAGATCAGTAAATATGTGCAGGTCATATGTCCTACTGTATTGTCCTATGTCCTACTTGTATCCTGATACAAGAACAAATCAAAGGCAGAGACAATATTCAACAATGATCAGAAGGCAGATTTCACAATCACTACTTTGAGCATTTTTTGTGTGCGTGTCTTTTTGTATTCTGTGATATATTCTCGCCTTCTGTGACTCAACAGTCTTGAAATGGTGCTCTAAAATTGCCAGGCAAGTCACTATGGGGTATATTTTCCCGTTCACGCTTAAGTCAGTTTCTTAGATGCCTTTCTTATGCAAATTCAAGTTGCCACATGATGATTATCCTATTCAGACCTCTGACAATTCCACTATTGACCATTTGCACCGACGTCACGTGATCACATGACTGCCCTATGAAAAGGAAATGATTGTTGAATGGAAGTGGACCTGACCCGGAGCAACTTAAGTGACTTAGTGACTGCTATTTTACAAATTAAAAGTTATTATTGCCCATAGAGCTATGGAATCTACTACTTTAACCGAAGTTCGCCTGTCAGTCGGAGTTGCACATTTAGTCGGGACTCATAGAGCGCGATATTTACTTAAGTTGGAGATCGTTAGTTTGAAAACAGCCCCTTACATTCTGTTGCCTGCTGTTTTTACCAAGTTAATCAAATCACTGACTTCGACGGAAATTCACAGCACACGACCTATATCATTATGTAGTCAATGCTGTCTCTTCTCCTTAGATTTTTAATCTTGTCGCTGGCTGAGTCTCTGGGACGAGATGCTACGCTCACACCAGGGGACGCTATACCTCGCAATGCAAAGGTAAAACTTGTTTATCATGCTAATTGACTTATTTTTTAAAAGTCCGTTCTTTATTGAAACGCTGTGATGATGTTATGTTACTACGTTTACTAGCATGGAACAAATGACTATCGTAGTGGCAAGCTTTGCAGTAATTTCATGAATATGGCTCCAGAGTGAAAAACTCCAAGCACAAAGACGAAATCCCCCATTATTAAACAGTCAAATGCACTTAATAGTTTTGAAGAAGGTGCATTTTAAAACTAAGCGGTGTGTTCGTGCAGTTGGAGTGGACGCTAACTATCTGGCTCGTTAATGTGATTTGAAACACGCAATTAAAAGTGTACGTTTACTATTAAAATGTATGAACATTTATCTACTAACCTCGCAAAAAAATATTGCTGCAAATCCGTGAATACTTTGTGGGCTTCCAGTCCTTTCTGTTGATTGCTGCTATCAATCGACGTATTTTGTCTTCATTAGTAGGTATGCCATAAAAAGCAACATTTGATTTACTCTTTTGTCTGTCTGTACAACCGACCGCACAGCAAGATCTGACCATTTTATAAGATTATCGATTAGATAAAGGACTTTACACTGTTCGAGATTCAATGGTTACAATACAGGCAAGTGGCTCTTTTACCATCCAGCGTCCCGTAGGGGGCGTTCCCATGAGGGCTGTGACGTCACATGCAAATGTTCAATACGGAACCTGGAAATATGTGTGCAACAACCAAGGAGAAGTCTAACTGTAGCCCTTATTTCTGGATTGTAGAGTTTTCATGAGACGTGAATTCCAGAGAGGCCTTTTCTAAAAATGTCACACTTTGATTGTGAAATTAACTTGCTTCATAGATACAGAAGTTATCGGAAGTGACGTGTGCGCGGCTCATCTACACAGTAAAATTCGGAGAGTCAATTTTACTCTAAAAGAGATTATATTCAGTCCCACTCTAACCAGAGTAAACTTCACACTTGGAAGAGAGTAAAACATTTAAAAAAAAACATACTACATTTAAAAAAATACTCAAGGATTGAGGAACGATCCCACACTATGTCAGACTCATTGCTATTGAACATATTGCTGGTGTGTCCAAAAGGAGACCCAAAATGTAGGTACGAGGATTCCACCTAATACCTGCGATATATTGAGACAGAACAGGAGTGGCATGGGTCTGTGGTTAGATTGGCTGTCTCTCAACCTGAAGGTTCTGTGATTGTTCCTCAACTTGTTTTTTTGTTGTTTTGTGGAATATTTTACTTTCTTCCGAGTATAAAGTTTACTCTGTTTAGACTAGGACCAAATATAGTCTTTTTCAGAGTAAAATTTACTAAATTTACTAAATCGACTGCCTACAGGCTGCTTTGAAGGACATTACGAGCAATTTAATCACTATACCTTGCTTAAAACTGAATAATTAGGAGATTTTTGAGAGTTGACCAGGTTGCCAAGCAATGCATTGCACATCAAATATCACAAGAGGAAAAACACATACACAAACATATAACAGTCCATTATTACAATCACTGTATTGTTTGTGATCGGCGCTTCAACTCCAAGTCCCATCAGTATGTGGAAATGCTCTTCACAGGTGAAGAAAAAATTCTGCTGGTGCAGATCCTTTTTTAACCATTTAATATGATATAATGTCGATGTTCAGCCATCATTGCAATGTTGTAGGGACACATATATAGCAATTGGGGCAATCGGTGAGCGTCGCTGTCAGAGGCTGTGAAATGACTCAAAACGTCGAAATATTATGTTTTGCCTTCAAGAGGAGCTAGTATGGAGGACCAAAACTATTAAATTAAAAATACATAAATTAATAAATAAAGGAGGTGAGGGAGTTATGAGAGTACTCGATCCAGGGAAGGTGCTGGCTCCAAGTAGCATGGCCTTAAACTTGGGGGCGTTGGGGTCATGGTCACCACTGGGGCAACCGGCGGTTGGGTAGCACAATGGGGAAAGGAGGGATTAGGCCGCCTGGATGCTCGCCGTCTTTCTCTTAGGCGGTTGTCTATCCTGATGACGAGACTGATGAGTTTCTCCAGTGATTCAGGCTCATCCAGATAGTTGGTCTTTGAGGTCCTCTGATAGACCGGCAACAAAAATGGTAGAGAGCCGCCTCATTCCACCCGCTTTTCGAAGCCAATATTCGGAATTCGATGGAATAATCGGCAGCAGACTGTAGGCCTTGTCGTAGGGAGATCAATCTCTTGCCAGATTCTTGGCTGCGAAAAGGGTGGTCAAAGACCTTGCGCATCTCAGCAGTAAAAGAGTCATAGGATTCTAGGACTGGTGATTTGGCCCACTTCCCGGCTCTGCCTTTGAGCAGGTTGATTACATAAGCCAATTTGGAACTGTCAGAAGCGAATGCGCTAGGCTGTTGGTCGAAGACTAACGAGCAATTAAGTAGGAACTGGCTGCAAGCTCCTATCTCCCCTGTGTAATGCTCTGGTGGAGGGATGGATGGCTCTCTTGTTACGGTGGGGGCCGCAGGTGGTGCATGCGCTCCTTGACTGGCAGTGGGGGGTTGGGCTGGGGATGAGGCGCCCTGGATTCGGTTGGCGGGAAATGAACCAACATCGGCAGTAAGGCCCCAGAGACTATCAAGAACTTCTTTAAGGAGCTCGTCGTGTTTGCCGAGAAGCGTTCCATGAGCTCGGACGGCATTTCAAAGTGAATCCGTCTCTGCTGGGTTCATGTTTATGCCAAAACGTACTGTTACGGGTATGGCTGGCTTAAGACCCAGGAGCAGCTTTGACAAACGTCAAAGTAATAACAACATTTTATTCAACAAGTAGCAAACAAACAAAGTATCAAACAAAAGATGGCTGGGCGTGGCAGTGGCTGGGCTCTCAACACATCCAGACTGAAAAACAGAAGAACAAAGGGAAATCAGTTTTAACAAAGGGCGCTTGGGAAACCCAGAAAAAAGCTTCTCAAAAACACCAAAGTAAAAAAACACTCGAAACTAGGGATAAACCAGAAATATGTAGTGATGTGCCCTACTGTGCCGAGGCGCCGATGCGCCGATGCGTGTGCCGAGTAAACCGGAAACAAATCTGCAAAGCGCGCATCGAGGCATGTGTTGATTCCGCTTGTGGCCACGCCCCGAAGCCTCGCCAGACGGGCTTCCTACGTCATCGCCATCACATAGTTTCGCGGGTGATTCGAAATAAAATGGCGCACCGAGACGACAATGAGCTCACAGGTGACACTGACACACCCAACTCGCATCTTCAAACCTCAATTCAATCGGATTCGTTTTGCAATGGACGCACCCGCAACGAAAAAGAAGAGAACATCCCCTGTCTGGGATCATTTTGAGCAGATCTATCCTAAAAAGGTACAAATTATAATAACCAGTGTGAATATATATTGTAAATTATTGTGACAACACAGTGTATCCCTCATTTTAATGTCTTTCTTCTACTTGCTGATATTTCAAAAGGTGAAGTGTAAACTTTGTTCTAAAGAACTTGGGTACCAAGAGAACACTCTTTAGCCCCAATAAAGCACAAGAGGCTGAGAGGAGGCTCACAGCTGAATGTGCGACAGTGATCCGGCACAGGGCATCTTCCTCCTCCTCCTCCTCCTCCAACCCATCATCTTCATCAACACAACCGGACACATCAGAAGCTTCCCAGCCTGTGGAGCAAGGTAATATTCGATACATTCTAATGGTGTTAATTAAGCAATAGGAAATGAGCGGCAGTGCATTATTGTGGGATAAGGCATTCTTTTGCTCCCATCTCTACGATGGGCAGCCAGAACTGCCTGTTGGCTGTTAGTCTGTTTGTTGTGTCTTAGGTGACAAACTGTGGCGGCGATTGGACCACACAGTCATGCAGAGGAGGACCCAGAGTGAGACCGCAGATGCGACTGTGGAGTTCCACACTTACCTGGGGGAACCCAACATAAGCAGGATGTCAAACCCCCTGGACTACTGGGAGCTGCACAAACATGTCTACCCAAACCTCTACAAACTAGCAATAACCTTTCTCTGTATCCCGGCCTCATCCGTCCCTTGCGAAAGACTATTTTCAAAAGCAGGAGAAATCCTATCTAAAATAATAAATCCAAAAACTTTGGAAATGCTAGTTTTCCTCAATAAAAATGAATGAAAGGTGTGTCTTGTTCCTTGTTTATATGTCAATGTCTAAAATGAAGCAATCATTCTTTCAATTACCACACACACATTCATTCACATCACAACTCCCTGCCCTTTTGACCCCATCAAATCCATGGTATCATTTTAATCACTGTCTGTCATGACATTTATTTTCCACATGAAGGCGCAATAGAACAAATGAAGCCTCATGATGCTTCGGCCCAGGAGCGAACCAGTTGGATGGAAGGCCTCATTGCTTCATGATGCTTCAGTTTACCATCACTAGAAATATGTTCAGGCAGCGTGATCAGTTTGTACCGTGAGTACGACGAGACGTTCTGGCGAGGAGTGAAGGTCAGACCAGAGCTTAAGTATTGAGAGTGATTCAAGATTGGAGAAAGCTGTGTGAGGAGCCCAACACAACCTGACCACGCCCAGCCCTGAAAGGCAAAAACAAAGACAGAGGAAAACACAGGAAACAGAACTAGAATGATGCCAAAGTAAAAGGGGGCCGAAAACAACTCATAACATTTTGCACATTTTTAAAATTATAAAATACAATTTGACCCCAGTCTCCACAAATGCATTATTAAATTTCTTACTGCTAAATTTTGACGTGGACGTGTCTTCAGCGGTGCTACTGGAATATACCCCCAGTACAGGCTTTCCAAGTAAGGGGCGGTCATTAATCGAGCGTTAATGGAACTTTAAATTAACTAAAAATGAATGCACTAATTTTGACACCCCTAGTTCATATCATATAAGCATAACTGCATGTAAGCAGTACTAACCAGGAAACTCAAGAAAGAAAAGACAGTGACATGAAACAGTGGTAGAAGCACAACATCCTCACTCCCACTTCCACTGTAACAATGAAGCGACTTTTTACTGTCACCAAATCAACAGACTGCAGTATGTTTAGGTCCGTTAATATCACAGGATGCTGAAAAATACATACAGCGCTTTACGATGGAAACACACACCGTCTTGTGAACCAAACTATGCTGCTCAGTTGAAAGAGTGCTTTGGAGACATTCTCAGATCAGGTACTCACCGCCATCCACACCCCTGCCAGTTACAAGCAAAAGTTTTTTTTCCCGTGTGCCTTCCTCAGATGGGCCTTCAGGTGGCTGCTCTTTGTGTACATTTTGTTGCAGCCAAAAAAAATTGCATTTGTGCATTTTCATAAGATCTGCCACTAGGTTCTTCTGAAACTTTTGATCTCCAACAAGCATCCCTGATCTTTGGTCGTCTCCAATGCTTAGAGGCTTGGCTGCAATGGGGACAGGAGCGATGCATACACACTTTGAAGAGATGTTAAGGCTGGGGGGAGGCAGGATGTGAGGTACCAGGGCATAGGTCTGACCTTGGATGTTGACCAATAGCTGCACAAATTTGAGGTCTGATGCTGGGAGAGGCCGTGGGGGCTGGGATACCGATGTAAAATGCACCACTGCTGGCTCCTGCTTTATGTGAAGGGGCTGAATCTCAAGGAAGACTGGTGTCCGAACTTTGTTAGTGTCATTATGTAAAGGTTTGCCATTGGATGCCTTTTTGTTGTCTTTGTTGGATCCATGTGTGGGGTTAGATGCCAGAGTTTTAGTCTGAATAGACGTCATGCTAACAGTACTGGCAATAGGAACAGTTTGTTGTGAATGCATGGCATCAGACTCCAGTGTTAAAAATGTATCATGGCACACTAGACATATCGCGTACTAAACATTTCCTTGCAGTAACTCATGAGTAAATGACTTTATGATTCATCAATTAAGATGTCATAATAAAATCAATCTCGACTGCATGTTAAATATATTCAGTGTTTCACACACCATGTTAATACTTTGGCGGGCCACCAGTGGCGTAAATATCGACGGTGTAGCCAGTGCATCGCACCGGGGCCCAGAGACAGCGCAGGGGCCCATGACAGAAGGGGGTGAAAAGAAAGAACAAAAACGGGGAAATAAACGGCCGGTTATTTTGTAAATACGATGTCGGAAATGATCATTTAATCACTTGACTTCGCCATCTGTCAGTCACGATGAGTCTCGATGACGTGATGCGAGTTGAAAATGAAGTGGTATAGTGTGCGTGCCATCTTCGCCGCCATGCTTTGCAAACTATAAAAAAAAAAATTAAAAAAAGCGGCACGAAAAAAAACACTTGACGTTAAAGCTATTGGAAGAGATGTGATAGACGTGGTTTGTGTCATGTTTTGGGTTCTGTTTTCCTTGTGTGTCTCCCTTGGTCTTGTTTAAGTGTGATCCTGCCCTTCCTCGTGTGATCCAATCAGTGCCCTCAGCCACTTGTGTCTTGCCCCAGGTGTGTCTTGTTGTGTCGTTAGTCTATGTATTTAGTCTGCTGTCTCCCCTGTCTGTGTCGGTTCATTGTTGTTTTTCCCCCTGTGATGCTGTCCGTTTTTGCCTTGGATTTTCCCCCCATGTCATGCTGCCCGTTTTGCCTTGTTGTTTTCTCCATGTTATGTTTTTCCTTGCAATTTAGATCTCGCCTTTTGTTTTGTAGAAATTAAAATCCCTTTTTTGATTGAACCGCTGCCTCCTTGCCCTGTCTTCCCGCATTTGGGTCCTCAAGCTCCCCCTTCTTGACAGAATGAACCGACCAAGATCAGACCCAGCGGGAAGCTCCCGTTGCCGACCGGCACGCCGTCGGTCGGCTCGAAAGCACCGTCAGCTTGCCACCCAATCCCATTCCCTCCATGTAAGTTCTTTTTCTCTGGCTGGTTCCACCTTGTCCTCTGTTCCCCATTCACCCGATCTCCTTAGTTCACTTAAGTCCCTGCCCTATTACACCATTTTGTCACCCCATTGTTTCATAGACACAGACTTCACCGATGATGAAGATGAAGAAGGCTGTTTTTTGGTTAATGCACTTACAGATTCCAGTTCCGATTTAGACACCGATTTGGATTTTTTCACCAGCATAAACCCTTACATGTTTTCGTCACAGCTTTCGTTTGTGGATTATTTTAACACCGGGTCATGTCACCCCCCGTCACCTTGGTCTCCGCCAAGTTCATCACTCCGGTCCCCATCTTGTGCACCTCATAGCCCCACATTACCGCCACGTCAAGACTTAGTCCCCACTTCACCTGGTTCCTTACCCAATCCTGTTTCTTCTCGTCACGTTCCTTCAGTCTCAGTATCCTCGGTTTCTAGTATCCCTGCTGCTCCTCACTCCCCATGGTGGCAGGCTGATGTGGCCCCAGTTCCTGCTCTCAAGTCTACTTCAGCCACGCCACCCCAAGCCATGTTCACCCAGCTACCGCCAAGCCAAGCACCGCCAAGCCAAGCACATGTCCCCGAACCACGTCCGCCGCAGCCCCAGGTCCCCGAACCACGTCCGCCGCGGCCCCAGGTCCCCGAACCACGTCCGCCGCGGCCCCAGGTCCCCGAGCCACGTCTGCCGCCGCAGCCCCAGGTCTCCGTGCCGGCTCCGCGGCAGCCCCAGGTCTCCGTGCCGGCTCCGCGGCAGCCCCAGGTCCCCGTGCCAGGTCTGCCGCCTCCACGGCAGCCCCAAGACCCCGTGCCAGGTCTGCAGCCCCAAGACCCCGTGCCAGGTCTGCAGCCCCAAGACCCCGTGCCAGGTCTGCCGCCTCCACGGCAGCCCCAAGACCCCGTGCCAGGTCTGCCGCCTCCACGGCAGCCCCAAGACCCCGTGCCAGGTCTGCCGCCTCCACGGCAGCCCCAAGACCCCGTGCCAGGTCTGCCGCCGCCACGGCAGCCCCAAGACCCCGTGCCACGGCAGCCTCAAGACCCCGGACATCCCCGCCTGTGCCGCTGCAGCCCCTGGCCTCCTTGCCTCGGTCGCTCTCGTGCAAAGTCTCTTCACCTCTTCCATGGCGGCTTCAAGTCCTTGAGTGTGGACAGGAGGTGCACGTCTCACTGCCGTCTTATCCCTGTCTGGCGGCGCACGTTGTGGTCGCCCTTTGCTCCAGTGTGGCGTCCGGGGCGCCCTCCGGACCGGCGCCGCCGGGCTCCCCTCGTCTGGCGTCCGGGACGCCCCCCGGACTGGCCTTGATGGGTGTGCCAGGTTCCCGCCTCCGGGCCCCCCTCCGCCCGCCCTGTTTTTGGACTTTTTTGTGTTAGGGACGTCTGGGAGCCGTCCCTTGAGGGAGGGGTTCTGTCATGTTTTGGGTTCTGTTTTCCTTGTGTGTCTCCCTTGGTCTTGTTTAAGTGTGATCCTGCCCTTCCTCGTGTGATCCAATCAGTGCCCTCAGCCACTTGTGTCTTGCCCCAGGTGTGTCTTGTTGTGTCGTTAGTCTGTGTATTTAGTCTGCTGTCTCCCCTCTGTCTGTGTCGGTTCATTGTTGTTTTTCCCCCTGTGATACTGTCCGTTTTTGCCTTGGATTTTCCCCCCATGTCATGCTGCCCGTTTTGCCTTGTTTTCTCCATGTTATGTTTTTCCTTGCAATTTAGATCTCTCCTTTTGTTTTGTAGAAATTAAAATCCCTTTTTTGATTGAACCTCTGCCTCCTTGCCCTGTCTTCCCGCATTTGGGTCCTCAAGCTCCCCCTTCTTGACAGTTTGAGTCCAGGCCATTAGCAAAATCTAGTGTCCTGCTCCCACCGGAGTTGAGCTGTGTCCCCCTCGAGCAGGATCTGTGTTATAAGGATGGTCCGGGTCCCCTCCTACAGCAACAGCAGAATGGCTTCATCCTTGTCGTCCTCTTCATCCTTCAAATGCCCCGGCATAACTGGTCATATTCTGTTGATGTAAATATTTTTAAAAATGGGCATTCCAAAGTAAATTAATATTGTACTTCTTCACTTTCAACTGTTCATTTTTTTCTCGTCTGCCCCTCAACACAGGCTTCTCTATAACTACTACCAAAAAAAGTACTAATAATCATAATATACTACAACTAATATAATAGCAGAAACAATGACATCTGCATTATGTTCATAAAACAATATTTACTTGTCCACAGGTTTAAAAAAACAACCAAAACTACAAACTCCCGAACAATTCGCCCGAACAGGCAAACCTGACATAAAATGTCCCTCAGTGAAAACTAATTAGGTAACCCTGCCTTATAGGCTATAGACTGTTTTGAGCAGGCAAAAAAAAAAAGTAGCTACTAGCTACTGTAGGCTATTTTAGTTATTTTCCCAGCACTGAGGACCATTAGGAAATAGCCTTTCATTTCTTTCTTAAGTCAATCCGTACTCCCTATCCAGGGCCCCTGCTTGGTTTGAGTGACCGCGAGTAAACAGTGACAGAAAAAAACGACAACATATAGTTGAAAACACGTGGGCAGCAAGGCAGCGTGTGTTGTGTAAATCTTGGCCATTGCTTGTTAGCGAGAAAGTTAGCAAGCAATATAGGTTACATATCCCTTTTGGGGTTAGATGAAGACTTTGTTTCATATAACACAATTATAAATACGCTATAACTTTAATAAATATGTTCTTGTTTACGAAGAGAAGGCAAGGAGCGCTGAGCTGCTGTCACAATCACGGTGGCACACGATAAATCCCTTTATTTGTACTTGCCATTGAGAATATTCCAGAAACTGCAATAGCATCAGCAGCGTTTCTCAACACGGGATCAAGCAGTGGCTGACTTGAAGGCTAGTTATAGACAGTCACGTGACCACAGTATTCCATAGGGTTACTGTAGGGGGGGGAAAGGCCTGTCCCCACTCTGCTTCCCGATTGGTCGGTTCAGATGGGATTTGAGTGTAGAACAGCTTGGTCTACTTGTACAAGCAGTAGCTTTGTAATGTGATAAATGAAAACCAGAAAAGGCTTAAGAATCCATAGCATAGACAGAGATAGATAATAAATGTTCAACCTTTTTATTGTTGTTTTTAACAATGATTTTAATACTGTATGACTAATATCATATTCCATGGTTCTGATTGATCCAACAGCAATATTTGTCAGGAGCGGTGGAGTTGAGGGACAGTGGACCCATGCAGGGAAGCAATAGGCAGCGAGACAGGGATACAGTCAGAAATAGGTCAATTCAAAGTGCTTTACATTAAATCAATAATTAATAACACGATTAATGTGAAATACACATCTAACATGAAACAATTGTAATGAATATAAGATTTATTGTACGATCATAGCTCGTAATCCGGTGCTAGCTAGCTCATCTCATGTTGTTAATTGTTATTTGCCGTTTTTATTTCAAAAGCCTATACTGTACATACAGTATCCCATGTGTTGTTAAAACAAGTTTTGCAGTGAAATTCAAATGATCATTCTTAACTCTTGTAAACATACACATTTGCCTTCAACACCGAAGCCAAATAAAAATAATACAAATGGAAATGTTTATGAACAATGTCTGTGTCTATCAGTATTACCACTATTTCTGATATTAAGACGTGACAAAATCTTCATTTTTTTTCTGGCTAACAAGATAAAGCTAAACGTTTAACCGATTACGTATAATGTCAGTGGCTGTGTTTTGATAATGACCCAGCTAGGAAGTTTGCACAGATGCCAGCATGCAGTCAATCAAAGCTACTTCTTGATCCATCTCTTGACGGTGGCACATGATGTGACATCAAACCTGCTTCAAAGCGGCTGCGAAGTCCAACAAATGAGAATCCTTGATACACTGGTTACTGTTCTGAGAGAATTTCACTGCAATCACCTTTGGGAAAGTAAAGAAATTATGCTTTCTAGACGTCTTCCAATTTTGAGTTTGAAATGTTAAAGGAGTACAATTTAATCCATATTGAGAGTTATTTGAAATAGTCAAATCAAATAACATGTATCAATGCAAGTCTACCCTCTAGTGTAGTGTGCTAAATTACATCTTATAAAAAAAAAACTAAATGTGCCGAGATGTCATTAATCAAATACAATGTCATACCATTTTAGGTGCTACACATGCGCAGAAATTCACGTTACGGAACAGTCTTTTGACGTTTTTTTGACACACAGCTAAACTAAGCTTGACAGTTAACCTGCTCCGAGGCAGGTTAGATCTGCAGCATAAATCTCCATGGTTACTGAGTTGGCATTCACATAAACCACATTTATGGAACGGAACTCTGATGAAAAAAAATAAGACGGGTTCAGCGAAATAAGACAGGCTTTTCCTTAATCCGGCTTGATGGAATACCCCAGGTGTCATCTCCTGTCTCTTTGCTGCTTTCTGATGGAGTGGGTCATCCTTTTCACTGATGCTTCAGCAGTGTCTCCAGCAATTGTCTCCACCTTTCGAGCAAGATTTTGAAATTTATGAGATTATTCTCATTTAATTAAAAATAAACTAACATTTGACCTAGTTACTTTTATTAAAGTAGCTAGGTGACAGTGACACTGCTCACATCTTAGTGACGCAGATAGACTAGCATTTCAAAAGCAGTATAGCCAATATTTATATTCAAATAAGAGTAATGTTACATTGGAAAATTTAACTCAAGTAGAAATTAAAAGTGCAGAAAAAATACTTGCACAAATATATGAGTACTGTGAGTGATGAGTAAACTAAGAGTGTTGGAGCTTTTTTTTTTTTTTACTGTGTTTGCAAAGCACACATTGCAAAAATACTGACATTTATCAAGAAATTGTAATATTTAAAGTAAAATTATTAAATACAGATGATAAAGGGTTGAGGTTAAAATACCTGTAGGATTCACTCGCAGTAAAAACTTTTGTTTTCATTTTATTATGATAGTAAGAGTACAGATACTTGAATATGTTACTCAAGTACAAGAAAAAATAAAGATACTCTCTATATATTTTTTAAGTTACTCAAATACAAGTAGCTGAGTACTGTCCACTTTTGGTTATAGGTTTAGGTTATCTTGTAAAACATTCAATAGGGTTCTGTAGCTTCACATCTAAGCAGTAAGCAGCAGTTTGAGGTCTTTTTAGATTATTATTTTTTACAGGTGCAAGTTACTTTTGTACCATATTTACCTCCATACTATCTTTATACATCATGGTGAATTGTGAATGCACCAAAAAGATCTTGACCCCTTTGCATTATTTTTATTTGCCAATGTGTATGTTTACAAGTGTTAAGAATGATCACATGCATTTCACTGCAAAACTTGTTTTAACAACACATGGGATACTGTATGTACAGTATAGGCTTTTGAAATAAAAACGGCAAATACGTCATCATGAACTCACATCATATAAAAGGGTGTCGAGTTTAATATATCTCAGTTCAAGTATACAGGTAGTTTTCGAAGACATTAAAGAAGTGCAGGGACAAGCTATTGATCGTATGTTTACACTGTCTCAGCTATGACAATACAATGGCCCAGGTAAAAGGAAATACATTCAGGACAGAAAGTCACAGTCCAAAGGTAGGCTTCAAATCTTGAAATGAAAATCGTGACTTCAATGTGTTGAGTTTTCGTGACAATTAACAACATGAGATGAGCTAGCTAGCACCGGATTACGAGCTATGATCGTACAATAAATCCTACCTTCATACTAAAACTTCTTTCTTTCTGCCCACTGAGTGCTCTGCATGTCAACCAACGTTTAAGCTGTTCCACACGGTGTTTGTATATTGAACCATGTTTAAATTTTCACGCCTGGGACGTCCTCTTCTTCCAAAATGACGCGTAAACTGGTGTGGCTACTCTGTTTGGAATTTCGGACTTGTGCATAATGATAAAAATGTGCCGTCATTTGAGTTCAACCCGCTGTCGTTCGCTCAACCAATGAGGTTGCGCTTTAGCCCGCCCAAATCCTCCAGAGCCCGCCCTCTTCTTCTACGAGTACAAATCACGGAGCTCTACAAGTACGAATCAGTTTTGCACCATCTATAGCGAGAAATTTGGTGCAAAAGTCAGGTGACTGGACAGCAGCAGGAAAACCACTTGTGACTCCTAGTGGCGACTTCTTTGACTACAAGTTGTCATTTCTACATGTACAAATGTACACTTTTTTGTACAGGTACCAAAAAAAAATTACAGGCAACATTTTTTTTACAGATACAAATCTATACTTTTTTCTACAGGTACACCTACAATTTTTTTTTTTTTTTACAGATACAAGTTGCTTTTGCACCATATCTACCTCCATATTCATTCGCCTTATTAGTGAGCAAATACGTATTTGACCAAAGGCTCATTTATGCTTAACGTTGAATATGGATACAGTTACATACATTATATGAGCCTTTCAAATGACAATGTAAAAGTGGAGGACTTTGCCTAGGAGTGTCGCATAGAGATGATCAATATATTCACGTGTTCGTCTCAGCAAGCTATATAACATTCTAAAAGATGTGTCCTTAATTCCACACTGGTTTTGAGTTATTAAGCATTGAAGTATGAATTAGGGTTAGCCTTTCAAATGACAATGTAAAAGTGGAGAACTTTGCGTAGGAGTGTCACACAGAAATTATGGTCTTTTAGGTGGATAATTTTCTTTAGTTAGAGCCCTGCAAATGGCTAAGAAGTTAAGTTTCATGCAACAGAATGAACACCAGCCAGACAGACTTGACTATAGCTCCGGAATCTGACTTCTGGATTAAAGTTTGTGAAAACTTATTTAAAATGACAAAACACACAAATTTACATCTTATCCAATATGAAATTATTCATAGAACATACATTACTCAATATATGATGAAGAAAATGGGACTCTCAGACTCCGTCATTTGTCTCCAGTGTTTACAAAACACTACAGACACTTATTTTCATGCTTTATGGTTATGCACTCCGGTTATGTATTTCTGGACTTAACTCCTAGAAAAACTTTCCGCTATCTTGGACTGTAGGATACCTTTATCTCCAAACTTGTGTTTGCTAGGTGACCTAAGAACAACTGACTTACCACGTAAACAATTTCAATCTACACTTGTAGCCCTTACTATCGTGAAAAAAACAATTCTTGTTAACTGGAAAAATAAACAAACTCTGAATATCGACCAATGGTCTAACCTCCTCATAAATCACATTTTAATGGAAAAATATCTGCCTCAAATAAAAACCAAATGTCAAAATTTAAAGAAACATGGTCTACGTATATAGAATATTTTAATCTAAATCTGGTTACTTAATTCAGCCTGTTAGCGAGAGCCACCACATCGCAATAACTTGCTGTTTCTATATTTGGCAATTTGTAACTAATGGTTGTGTTTTTATAGTCAGGAACCCAGTTGCTGCCAGCAGGATCGAGCAGACTACATTAAATGACACCTTACAGTCACCAACTCCTCAAGATTCACTTCCAATGAGCACTAAGGATTAATATTCGGAATCACTGCATGCCAGTGGGTTAACTTTATAGGTGCTGTCCCCCCTGGCTGAGTGTGGGCGGCTCTGCCCCTCTGTTGGCTGCCGGATGCGTCTTGGCTGTTCCCTGGGTCTCTTGGGGGGTGCTGCGTTGCGGTGCTTTCCCTGGTGTCCGGGGGGGCGCCGCCCCGGCGCAGTCCATTGCTCCGGGTCCGGCGACGCGGTTCGGGGCCTGTGGGCCTCCGGGGTGCCCCGTGGTTCCCTCTCCCCTCCCCCTTCCTGCCTCTCCCTCCTCGCCTCTCCCCGCCCGTCCTCCGCCTCTCTGTCCCTTCTCCCTCGTCACCCTTCCTCCTCCTCCCCCCTCTCTCTGCTGCCCTGCTGCCGCCCCTTGCCCTTCTTGTCGTCTCCTTCCCCCGTCCCGTCCCCCTCCCCTGTCCGCCTTCCTCCCCCTCCCCTGGGCCGGGGGCTACATCCATGGCCCGGGTCTCGGGGCTCCGGGCGGGTGGGTGGGGGTGTTGTGCCTGCCCCGCTCCGGTGAGCTTCCTGGCACATCGGGGGGGCCCCACTATCTGGGGGGTGAGCCCTATCGCCCCGGTGGGGGGTTGGGTGGGGGTTTGTTGGTCGGGTGCGCCTTCTGCCCCGCCCGGTAGGGAGGAGTTCTGCTGGTCGTTCCTTTTAACTCACTGCACAATATACTTTGTTAATAGACACATAACACACACTTGGTGTGTTGTAGTGTGGAGACGCCGTCTTCGCCCTACAACTCCCCTCCAATTTTAATGCACCCCACAACTTGGGGCGGGGGGGGGGGGGGCGGTTGTGTCGGGGTGGGGTGCCATCGGTTGGGGCAGACCGCAGTATTAAGCAGTGCTATGGTCCCCCATCCGTCGGCGAGCTGGCGAACTCAGTAACAGGGTTAGCTTTCACTAAGTACGCTGGCGTGACGACCGGGGCCTTTCCCCACTGGGCCTGGGGTTCGGGGGTGCCGCCCGTCCCCCGGTGTTCCGTCCCACCACGCGGCTGGAGGTGGGGTGCGCGCGGGTGCCCTCGCCGCTCCGCTGTCCGGCCCCTCTCCGGTACCGATGCCTGGGTACGGGGGTCCCCGTGGTTTGCGAGTCGGGGTTTGGGCAGCTTGGTGGTGGGGGGGGGGGGGGTGTCTGGGGGTTTGGAGGCCTGGGGGGCGGCTGGGGCTGGGTTGTGGTGGGTGGCGGGTGTGGGTGTGGGTGGGGGGAGCGGGGGCTATGGGCCGGTGGGGTTCCTGGCGGGCCTGTCGTGCCCCATTATGCTGCGTTGGGCTGGGGGCGCGGACTGCGGTTGGGGTGGGGGGCGTTTCTGGCTCCTGGATTTGCTTTCCGGCCGGTGGCCGGTGGAAGCTGATGTCTGTGGATCTCACTCTGCTTCATCTATCCTTCCTTCCCTTCCTTTCCCCAGTCTCTCCTTTGGTCTCTTGAGGTCTCCCTAATTTGTTGGAATTTAGATGTTTCTGGGGTTGGTGAAAGACTCTGGTTGGTAACCCGGTGGGTAGTAGGTGATGTCTGGTCGGTGCTGGATTTCACTTTCCTTTCTTTTCTTTGATCCTTCCTCGGGTCTTCTGACAACCTCACAACTCTAGCTGGATTCCGAAGTATTTAGGTGAACGGTATGGGATTTTTAATAGGTTTTAGGTGAATTAATGAGTACACACTCGCACATGCACACACATACTCACGCACATACAAAATAAAATTAAAAAATTTAAAAAACGCACACATGCACATACTCACGCACATACAAAAAAATAAAAATAAAAAAAATAAAAGAGAGAGCAATGATGATGACATGTCGAATCTGTAAAATTACCGAATGAACAATACTGAGCTCTCTCAGAAAAAAGGGATGACCACCAGCATGTTCAGAGCAAAAAATTAGTTCAGAAAAAGTGTCTTAAAAAAACAACTGTATAAATATAAAATACATTATATATATATAGAGAGCGAGAGATAGATAGAGAGAGAGACAGCGATTGAAAATTATGTCTCTTTCGGAAAGATCACAACTTAGAAGTGTCGTAGAGACAGGGGGCCAAGTTTATTGGATTCAGCGTCCTTCAAACATTCAGAAATACTCTTGCTTGAAAGAAAATATTTTAACGAAAATTTATTTTATTGATTTTTAAGGACTCTCAAGTTCATTGGATTCAGCGTCCTTCAAATAAGAAATTGCCCTGCTTGAAACAAAAGTAATTGCAATCATGTAAAATTGCAATTATGCAATATTTATATGTATGATTGTGCAAGAATTATAGCAGGCCTGTCAACAGAATAACCCCCCCCCCCCCCATTACTTTCTCCGCAGAAGGAGAAAAAGGAGAAAAGCAAACATAGATTCAACGTTAATTAATCATTGACCTTTCAAACGTTTTAATTCAACCAAAATACAATGTAGATGCAATGTCATCTTTTGAACACAAACTCCAATGTTGACATAATGTTGTTAAATGAATGTTCATTGACCAATCAATCTTCAACCGTAACCAACAATCAACCTTCTTAACCCTAATTCAATGTTGATTTAACATATTTTGCTATCTGGGGTGTTCCCGTTCACTTGAATGGGATGCATCCCTCCGCCCATTGTTTATTGTTTTAAATTATTTTTATTATTTGGTCTTTTGGAAAAAACACAAGTTCTCCATAAAAAATAAAATGTTTTACTTGATTAATTTTTTTGAGAAGATATTCCACATTATGTACTTTACCTTCATGGGTGCCAATAATGGTGAGCAGGACAGTACATTTCACGAATCAACAAACAGTGACCTTCCAGCCATGTTCCTTACTGGTCAAGATGTGAAGGCAATGATTTTGAGAGTATGGTTATTTTTTTAAAGTAACAGTTACTCTTCTCACACTTGCTACATTGTGTCACAATGAGAAATAATACAGGTGGTTATATTGCACCATGTTTATTGCATAATATTATTGCAATGCTGTTATTCCCAAATCTGCTTGAGTACGTCAGTCCATCAACAAAATGGGCGTCCGTCATTGACGGATTGATTAATTTATTGATGGCCGAAAACACCCTTCTGTCACTTTTCAGGAGACCCCAAAAAATGTCATGATGTGACGTGTGTACTTACTAAAAGTATAGATTTAAAATTAAAATAAAGACATTTGCCAAACTGTGAGGTTTTGGCCCAACGCCAGCGATATGCACCCTAAAACCTATAATTTCTAATCTCTAAGTATATGTTAGTAAACAGAATAATAGTGAATATAAAATGAAACTTGCTGATATTTATTTTTTCTATAAACATGGGCCAGTGTCCCAAATATTGTGTTCTATTATTGGGTAGTGAACATCAGAAACTTGCATTACTGGGTCCGTTATGACACCACAGAGAGACCTACTTTATGGCTGGTTGTAGAGGCAAATGCTGTTCATCCGGTAACATTGAAAGCCCTATTATATTCGCCTCTTTTATCCTCCACTTGCACATATTCTAAAAATGTTGTGGTATGCCCATGTCTTAAAATGTTTAATCAATTTAGACGCTTCTTTGGGCTTCAGACCAACTCTGACCGGGCTCCAATCTCAGCCCTACCTTCGCCCCATCATTGCTGAACAGCACATTTTCCATGTGGTCTAGCCTGGGCCTTAAGACTTTTAATGATTTATATGTTGACTCCATGTTTGCTTCTTTTCAACAATTAGTTGATAAGTTTCCGTTACGTCAATAACATTTTTTTAGATACCTCCAAATACGCAGTTTTGTACGTTCTTTGTGGCTGCATTTTCCTACAATCCCTCCTTCGTCAGATATTTATATTTTTTCTAGAACCTTTGTCTTCACTCAAAGGCGCAGTGTCTGTCATTTATGCTAAGATTCATAAAATTGGCTCTGACTCCTTTTTAAATATAAGCAAAGTACAAAATAAAACTTGCTACCAAACAAAACTGTAATTTGAATGGCGCCGAATGGAGTGCTGAAAGTGTTTGCGTAACACTGCACACCTTAAAGCTTGCAAGAATTGTTTAAACAACTTTCAGCCTTAAAACGACAGGTGCACTTGGTGCCATTCTTAACTGTCCTACTGGAGTTTATCGGCAAAAAAAAACACCATTGCAATGCTCGAGAAGACAGAAGTGTACACTTGTAAACCTCCATTCACTCTTCCCAATTTTCAGACAGAAAAGAAAGATCCAAATGGACGTACAAAAGGCAAATTTTTTTTAACACATTTATTTTGCCAATATCCTGAAAGCGAGGAAACAGATGGAATCATCATGAGGCTTGATAGCGGACGTACATGTAACCAAACTAATGGAGTGACAGTCATTTATTTAAGAACCTGCTTTTAGCCCTAAACCCCTTCAGTGAAAAAAGCTCCTACCCGTCTCTTGATCGCGTCCCGCCCGGTGTTGTGTGTTCGGTCCAACTCCCGGTAAAGTGCACACATTCAATCAAATAATAAGCACTTAAATAGGCTTAACTGTCGTGTCCCGGCAGAGGGCATCAGTAACGACATGCTATTCATGTTTAAAATAGATTCAATAAAAAACATCAACTTTCCAATGGTTGAAATGGTCCAAATCAGCGCTTCTGGGCGTGGGCGGCTCTGCCCCTCTGTTGGCTGCTGGGTGGCGGCTGCGTCTTGGCCGTTCCCTGGGTCTCTTGGGGGGTGCTGCGTTGCGGGGCTCTCCCTGGTGTCCGGGGCGGCGCCGCCCCGGCACGGTCCGTCGCTCCGGGCCTGCCGTGTATAATGGCTGCACTTGCCTGGTTACATTCCAATGCAGGGTTGCTGAGAGGAAGGGCTGGACTGGCCATCTGTCATACTCACACAGGGCAGATGCCCGGTGGGCCGGCCTCTTTTGGGGCCGATGCAGTGCTTTTTAATTATTATTTTCCTACATTTTACCTCAAGAGACTGTATATATTACTGGGTAGCTGATAACTATGGCTCTGGCTGATAACCCATACACGTCCGTGCAAAACAGCACTGTGAATAAATGACACACCAAAAATATGGGCTCCATGGCATTATTTTGCTTAGGGTCGCCAAATGCTCTTGCAGATGTGTCACATGCATTGAATGTGTAAATACAGTGGACACCCGCATACTCGTGGTTCAGCACCCTTACATTCACTGATTTATCCCCCCCCCAATACTTTTTGTAGCTTGTTTTGCCTTGAATCGGCAGGACATCTGAAATAGGAAGCAGGGAAAAGAGGGGGAATGACCCGCAGTAAAAATTTAACCGGGGTTGCCTGCTCTGAGGACTAGCTTAAACACATGGGGTGGGTGCTCTATCCCCTGAGCGACCCCAACCCCTCTTGAGTGTTAATTTTTATATACAATAGCTTGCCTCAATTTGGCCATTTAAATCTTTGGGGTATAGCTTTGGCTATTACACTGATTGATGAAAAATAGCACAGAAGAATACAACCTCTTGGGGGGGGGGGGGGGGCTGTGACTGCTTGAGACTGAATCTGTGTTTCGCTCTGCATTTAATAACAGCTCAAGATACAACAAATCAAGATCCATAACCATAACACATATATGAATTAATTTTTTATATTGTTAACATACAGAAAACATCGTAATCCATGTTTGCAAATGAATGCTCTTGAATTGAAAAACAATAAAAATAAATATGAGCCAATGATTTAAGTCCGAAAGCAAATTTTTAATTGCCACTTTTCACCGATGTCATGATGTCAGTCTCTTGGTATGATGCCAAGGCATCGTGTGCTGCTATGCTTTACTTTGGTGCTTTCTGACTTGATTTGGGTTCAATATCTTAAATTTTGTGAAAGCCTTCTCAGTGGGGAAACAAAGGGTCCATTTCATATCTTTTTGGGGTGCATTATTAATGGAATTTAACGAAACCCGCTCTTATACAATGATTGGGATTAAGCTCAAACTTTCATGTGACCATAAACAACAGTAGAAAATGAATGGCCGGATCTTCCCAGTCAACACTACTCAATTTGGATAAACTGCATATAAAAGATTAGTCAAACTTGTCTTATTTTTCTGATGTAAACTGTTAACATGGAAGCAACATTTGGTCAGTCACTCTAGGTCTTGAAGGTTGATTGTGCTTCCTGTGAACTGAGAGATGTCAGACCCACTGTTTTCCTCTGTGGTCACCGTGGTTTCCTGGAAGAAAATATGAAAATGTTTACTCGTTTGTGTCAACGCTAATCCAATTAAAAGAAACCCCTTCCTTTTTCTGCATAACATGGTTGTCAATTTCCGCACACTTACTTTTGCACTTGTGCTACCAACTTTTTCAGTTGGTCACACCACCCAGGTTTTGGTCACACCTTTTTTAGGGGGGAAACAGCATGATCCGATTTACTGATGTATAGTCGTCTCAATTTGCATAGCGTAGTTTCAGATGACGTAAACATTGACAGTAACTCAAGAAATATCTGCAAAATACTTTACTGCAACAAAAACTGTCTAACAAAACAGGTCAATTATTTTATATTATTTTAAAACAAGACATTAAAAAAAGGCTTTGCTTTTATGTGAACATTATTTTGTTCAACGCAGAGGGGCCAGCTTTAATAGCGAGGCCTCCAAACCCTCTTCCCTTTGGGAAAACCAAAGCATAACAGACTGCCTAGCATCATGATTAGTCAAATCTGGCCGTTCAACACTACACTTTGGATTAGGTCCTGCGATGCAGTGTTTCCCAACCAGGGGTATGTGAGCACGTTTACAGGGGTTATATGGAAACTCAAGTGACTGACGAAAATAAAATAAAACTGCTATACTATGACTGATTATTATTCTTGTTCAGTGTTCTGTTTAGTTTAGTTTAATGCCTGTTTAAAGGAGACTACTGAAAAGGCGCTCCAGTTTTTGGTGGTAAATGTTCCAAGAAATATAATATAAGAAATTAAGGTTTATTTCTTTATTTTGTTTCACTGACTTACTAAAAATTAGAATGGATGATGGAAGCCTGGTAGTTGGTTAGATGTTGTAAACAGAAGTGACTATATGGTCTATTGATAGTAATTAAGTAAATAAAACAAAGTGATTTCACACCCATCATTCTTCTTAATGTATGTCAGCTTTTATACATTGATAGAAAGCTTACATTGTTTAGATATTTTCAATTCAATTAAGAAGGGGGACTGGAGGGTGTGTTTCAACTATAGGAGGGATCACACTCCTCAGTTTCCCTGTTTAGGTATATTCAGTTTTAAGGTTTATTCAGGGGTGCTGGAAGAGGAGGGTCCATCGGGAAGTCGAATCTCAGATTCAGGAGGAGCAGTGTGGTTTTCGTCCCGGCCGTGGAACAGTGGACCAATCACATCTTTATGGTGTATCCCCTTCACAATATTCGCAAAAGAAGAACAGATGGAAACCGGCATAAGTCGCATGCACATTTTCAGTAAATTTGCTTAAAAAATTCAAAACAATTGGATGGAAACCCGACTACTGACATGGTATGACAGTAGTACACATTTCCTGAATCCTTGGAGTCTTATGAGTTTTCCAGTTTTTGTCTTTAAATGTTCCTTGCTGCGACGGCTCAGTATATTTTTTAGCTTTCGGAATATTTGTATTATTATTATTATATTTGACGCTGGATCTCCCCTTCCGTCTTTCCATGTTTTCTGCGCCTCATCGTTGAGTGCAGCATCAAGTTCGGGAGTACGTCTGGTGTAAGTCAGCAACTGTTGCCGTCTTGCCTACGGTTGCTTTGATTTGCTTTGATCACAACTAGCTAGTGACGGTACAGTTATTTCGTATCCTTTCCTAGCTTGTATTGCCTTGCAACTTATGCGGCTCTGTCCGTGGGTCGCCAGCCCCCTTGGTGTTGTTTGATGGCTTTGATATTGTCTGTCATGACTTCTACTTTTTTATGACGACACAAACAGCCACTTGTACGTGTTGCTGTGAGTACGTTGTGGATTTGTTTGTTCCATTGGTGAAGAGGCTGGTTCTCGCCTCCTCTCTCTTACCAGGACGCAGCGGGGGCTCGGACAAAACGCAGGTCTGCTTATCCTGCTGCCCCTGACCATCGGAGTAAGAAGAGTCGGGCTGACTCTCAGATTGCCTTGAAGTTGCGCCGTTTGGAGGTGAGCGTGATGGTAATACAGGCTCAGTTGGGTAATCAAAATCCTTCTGCTTCTCAGGCCTCTGCAGTAGCGTTGCCCTATGCAGAGGTGGCCATGTCGGATGCAACACTTCAATTGCCCTCCCAAGCTGACGACATCACAGAGGATGCCGTTTCATCTGGGATTCTGAGGCATATTCAGGGATGGACTCTGTTTCCACTGACCTGTCCTCTACTCCCTTCTAGGGAGCATGGCCGTAGTATGTCTTTTCTCATCCAGGCGCGGTGTCAGGTCTGGTTGGCTCAGTCTCCCTTGCAAGAGCCCTCCCGGAAGGAACTTCATCACCTTCCCTGTGGTTCAGGGTCAGGGTCAAGTTTTCAGTTTGGCGGCGACAGGAGCGCTTGAACGTACAGTGCGTGCTAATGACGCGAGGCATAAGTTTGCTAGCCTTGCCAGGCCCTATGCTCCGTCAAACTCTGGGGAAGATGCTCTCCCGGCCGCCCCTCTGACACGTGCTGTGCAGACTTTTCGGCCTAAGGGGGGATATGGACCTCGTCGTCCCTCACGGGGTCATGTCATGGACACCCATCATTCTTCTTAATGTATGTCAGCTTTTATACATTGATAGAAAGCTTACATTGTTTAGATATTTTCAATTCAATTAAGAAGGGGGACTGGAGGGTGTGTTTCAACTATAGGAGGGATCACACTCCTCAGTTTCCCTGTTAATGTATATTCAGTTTTAAGGTTTACTCAGGGGTGCTGGAAGAGGAGGGTCCATCGGGAAGTCGAATCTCAGATTCAGGAGGAGCAGTGTGGTTTTCGTCCCGGCCGTGGAACAGTGGACCAACTCTACACCCTCGGCAGGATCCTAGAGGGCATGGGAGTTCGCCCAACCAGTCCACATGTGCTGTGTGGACTTGGAGAGGCGTTCAACCGTGTCCCCCTAAGGGTCCTGTGGGAGGTGCTTTGGGAGTACGGGGTACCGAGCCCCCTGATACGGGCTGTACGGTCCCTGTACGACCGGTGCCAGAGTTTGGTTTGCATTGCCGTCAGTAAGTCGGATTAGTTTCCAGTGAGGGTTGGACTCCGCCAAGGTTGCCCTTTATCACCGACTCTGTTCATAACCTTCATGGACAGAATTTCTAGGCGCACCGAGGCGTTGAGGGGGTCCGGTTTAGTAGACTCAGCATTGCATTTCTGCTTTTTGCAGATGATGTGGTGCTGTTGGCTACATCAAGCTGTGATCTCCAACTCTAAGTGTGAAGCGGTTGGAATGAAAATCAGCACCTTGAAGCCCGAGACCATGGTCCTCAGTTGGAAAAGGGTGTTCTTTCCGGGTCGGGGATGAGATCCTGCCCCAAGTGGAGTTGTTCAAGTATCTGGGGGTCTTGTTCACGAGTGAGGGCAGGATGGAACGGGAGATGGACGGGCGGATCGGTGCAGCGTCTGTTGTGGTGAAGAAGGAGCTGAGTCAAAAGACAAAGCTCTCGATTACCAGTCGATCTACATTCCTACCCTCACCTATGGTTACGAGCTGTGACCGAAAGAACAAGATCCCAAGCGGCCAAAATGAGTTTCCTCCGCAGGGTGTCTGGGCTCTCGCTTGGAGATAGAGTGAGAAGTTCGGCCATCCAGGAGGGACTTAAGAGTCAAGCCGCTGCTCCTCCGCATTGAGAGGAAACAGTTAAGGTGGCTCGGCCATCTGGAGAGGTATTCCGGGCATGTCCCACTGGTGGGAGGCCCTGGGGACGACTCAGAATACCAAAAGGGCAGTCCAGTGGCTGGATTAAGCAGGGTTTTTCCTGTCTCAAAATGAGGCAGATGTGTATCATCCAGACTTTGATCATGGGTGATGTTAACATTGTTACAATTTTTACTGTTTTATTTTATATTTTAACTGTTTTGAATTTAGTTATAACTATGTAGATGTAATTATGTTAACTCAATATAGCTTGATGTATAATGCTTTTGTTGTTTTCTTATCTTTCTTCTCTTGCCTGGAAAAGAGAAATTTAATACGTTTATTTTCATTATCTAAGGGAGTAGAGTTTGAGGACTTTCTGTTCGGTCACTGAAAGTCCAAGGACGAGCTAGGATACTGCTGTCGAAGTCTAATCTGATTTTTGCACCTACGGGAACTTGATGAGGAAGGGGAGAGGCGATTTCCTGTGATCACTGTTTTTTCAATAAATGTGCCGTGTGCTCGAGTTTGGGACACACATTTGGACGGATCACTGCTTGGGTGACTTCAATTGTGTTATCAGAAATTTCTGAATAAACCTTGTAAGGAACCTCTTCACCAGAATCTCAACTCTGATTTATTGGAACACGCAAAAGAGGACAAAAATACTTGGACTCTATCAGTGACTACCGATATCAGGTATCGTATCAATACCAATCTTATTTTAAGGTATTGGTACTCGCATATAATGAGAAATTATATGAATACAAAGCTGTCATTAATTTTTACCATTTGATAACTACAATCATTAAAAATGCATCCACTAGTACATATTAAAGTGTAACTATAGTTCAGCGTTGAAAAACACTATTATGTTTATTATATATACTGTGTTTTTATGACTATGGTGATGGCTGGAGCGCGCCACCTCTGCCTCACAACCAGGAAATGGGCATGTGCAACGGTTGCTCCATGATCGGTTTCTTCTTCGGTACATTCAAGTTTATAAAAAATTTAAAAATAATTAAAAAGAAAGATATGTCTTCTTCGGTTGTTGCTTCAGGTCTTTCCGGTGAACTGCTGTGGGTATAGCGCCTCCATAATGGCGCAACACTGCAACTGCAGTTAAAATGTGTTGCTGCCGAGCTCAATCAACACAGCTGGAGCGCTGTGTTGAGCGATATCAGTGGCTCAGGCTGGAGGTGGCAAGCAAATTAGGTGGAGGAGACCGCCTCTGAATTTTTACACAGGAAAACCCCCGATTAGTCTCCCCATTTATTTGCAAATAAGGCAATAACTGTCTCCAAGTGTCTTAGTTTTGAATTAACATCCAAACAGTTGTGATCAGCTCTACCATTTGGGTTTTCTCATTTCAATACCAATAGGGCAGTTGGCTGCCCTTTTGGCCAACTCAACAATGATCCTTGCCTTATAGATGCTAATGACTCCTGTGGATTCGTTTAGTCAGGTACCATGAATATGAAGTGAAATCTGCGTAAGCATTTGAAATTTGGCCCATTGAGTAATCCCATAGGCTGCAGTGGCACGTCACTTCCTACCTGCGGCACTAGTCAAAACCAGGGTGACAACAGACATGGACGCGAGTGCAACACAGGAGAGCGAGGTGAACTTACTTGGACCTTTGAACGGCAAGTTTATTTATAATAAGAACAAAGACGGGACTATTAACAAGAACGCAGTGATTTGTACCTTGTGTAAAATAGAATTTTCTGTAATGTCCTAGAATTCAAATTCTTTATTTGGGGACCTTTAGCAGATATGAGATTAAAATCATTTAATTAGATTAATTAATTAGAAATCATGTAATCAATTACATACATTTTTTAATCGCCCGACAGCACTATTTAATCTTACCCGACTTTAGATCTGGACTCACACCAGGCTGGACTGCCCGGCCTGGGTGGGATCGGCCACTCTCGACGACCCACTCTCTGTATTTGAGCTAGGCTAGGCTAGGTGCCGAGGTCCCTACGAAGGGGGACCGTTTTGTTACTGCAGAGTCCCGGTGGGCGCCGCAGCTGGATCCGCGGGAAGGGCCCTAAGCACGTCCAGAGTCGCCAGCGCCTGATGGTGGTGGGGCTGCCCGACAGTGAAGTGCAGCAGGGAAGCGTGCAACATATTTTTATCCTTTCCGCCACATGAAATGCTCACTTTGCACACAATGCAAGTCGAACCATCTCCGCTCTCCACATTAAAGATAACTTATCATGTACTTCAAAATACCTCCACACAGCCGACATACAGCGCAAGTAATACTGTAGCTATTTCCTTGTTTTACCCGCTCAACGGCTTTCAGCCAATAGTGTCACTGTAGCAAAATGGCGCCATGCCGCACGCTTAGCTGTGTGGAAAAATGAGGTCCCGCTAGTGGCTAGTTGCTAATGCCGAAGACTTGTGCTGTATTATCATACAATGACCGACCAATGAATTAGCGGTTTCTTAGCGTCCTTAACTGGCGATTGAATATGATTCTGGAATGGCGTTGTGTTGATGAAGTCGAGTCAAGCTAGCCGCCAGTTGAGCGACCATGCTTCCACGTGCTGTGAGGATCAACCTCAAAATACAAGGCTACCAAGCCAATTGCATTGACATTAATATATTAGTTGGCTTTTATTTTGAAGTTGTCCTTAGCAACGCGTTCTATGTACTATGTAAGGCCCCAACCGTGGCGCTTGATCCGTACGGATCACGGCTCAAAGATAAACCATTGCACCATTAACTAAAAACATTTGTACTTGCGCCATGCGACTCGATGAAATTTTTACCAGCACACATTGTAAAGTTGGCCGCATTTGCGGTTGAATTGGTCGCAGTGTTGAGCCTTGGCACGTAACATCAGCTTTCAAATTCCAAATTCCATTTCTGTTTAATATTGAATTTACCATAACATTAGTACCAAATAGAATTTGCATAATTTAATACGCATGCTGTGAATATTAATAAAAAGCAATGCTCAACACATAACAACATACCTGTAAAATGTTGACAGGAAGGTCAACGGTGAGCTGAGAGTGAGAGGCGGATGGCTCAGAGCTGAGCTGAAAGGCTAGATCACCATCACTGGCTGGGTCATCCTGAACAAATTAATAGACAGACCACATTCACTAAGGGCCGGTACACTTTTTTCAAATCGTAATCTTAACACAATTTATCATCACACACACATATAAAGACTATTTTCCACCACCGGTCACGAATCCAGTCCTCTGAGGGAGAGCTCTCGCATGATCAAATGTGATCTCACAAACACCAAGACAATCATCATGTGATCAGAGCATCTGTGAATAATCTAAATATAGTTAATGGTCACTTCCAGCACCTATTTCTACTTTTAATTGAATGCTTTTATTTATATAGGAACCCCGACTGCAATGACAAGTTTGCTCTATATTATTTACTTGGCTGTTACTAACATTGCTATGAGATTCATTTTTCAAAAATCATTTCCAGTTTAATACATTTTGTAGAAACTTTATTTGGACGTACAGCGCCATTGTTATTTACGTCGCAACGCATTCAGTGCGTTGTGACATAGAATGGCGGCTGGCTCTCTGCCGAGCAATGTGAAACTGTAAAGAAAGCAAGGTAAGCCTCGTAGCGTTCCTAAAGAAACAACATGCAATCGGGAGTCACCCTCCCCCAAACCATGCTCTCGTCATTCACCAGACGCATTCAAGAGTATGGATCGTCCCTTTAGGAACTCTACGGAGACTTACCTTGCTTTCTTTACATGTTGCTGGACAGCTCTCAAGTTAAAAGTTGTGTATGGTTCATAGGGCTGCTTCAAATCAGAAGTCCTCTGTTGGGTGTAGGGTTAGGAGGAGCCACAAAAGAATGTCAAAGGACTCAGAGTTCAGTCCAAATTCTTATTTTAGGCCTGAAATCATGTCTAACAGCAGTTGGGTTTCCATCCACCCATTTCTAATTTTCAAGAAATGCAAAAATAAAACTGAATGGAAACGCCAGAAATTCAAAAAAAGGGCCCAAAATTCGCAAAAAAACGTTTTTATGCTTGGACGGGGTGGATTTTGAAGCGTATCGAAAAAAGGAAAATGCAAATTTTGGCGATGGATACAGGTTTTGCGAATACCCGCTGGCAAGACCGGATACACGTCACACATTTTGACCGAATATTACGTCACACGTACGTTTGTAGTCCCAAAGCAATGTCGGACGATAAAGTAAGGTATGTTTGGGAGCACGACGAAACAAAAATATTTTTGGAATTAATTAAAGAAGCGGATATTAATGCTATTTTAGATGGAAAACAGCAAACAAATGCTACGGTTTATCAAGAATTACAAAATCAAACTCATACGACGACATCGCACAGCGCAGTCGCTTCCTGGTCTTCTTTTGAATTACGGGTGGATCACATCTTTATGGTGTATCCCCTTCACAATATTCGCAAAAGAAGAACAGATGGAAACCGGCATAAGTCGCATGCACATTTTCAGTAAATTTGCTTAAAAAATTCAAAACAATTGGATGGAAACCCGACTACTGACATGGTATGACAGTAGTACACATTTCCTGAATCCTTGGAGTCTTGTGAGTTTTCCAGTTTTTGTCTTTAAATGTTCCTTGCTGCGACGGCTCAGTATATTTTTTAGCTTTTGGAATATTTGTATTATTATTATTATTATTATTATTATTATATTTGACGCTGGAGCTCCCCTTCCGTCTTTCCATGTTTTCTGCGCCTCATCGTTGAGTGCAGCATCAAGTTCGGGAGTACGTCTGGTGTAAGTCAGCAACTGTTGCCGTCTTGCCTACGGTTGCTTTGATTTGTTTGATCACAACTAGCTAGTGATGGTACAGTTATTTTGTATCCTTTCCTAGCTTGTATTGCCTTGCAACTTATGCGGCTCTGTCCGTGGGTCGCCAGCCCCCTTGGTGTTGTTTGATGGCTTTGATATTGTCTGTCATGACTTTTACTTTTTTATGACGACACAAACAGCCACTTGTACGTGCTGCTGTGAGTACGTTGTGGATTTGTTTGTTCCATTGGTGAAGAGGCTGGTTCTCGCCTCCTCTCTCTTACCAGGACGCAGCGGGGGCTCGGGCAAAACGCAGGTCTGCTTCTCCTGCTGCCCCTGACCATCGGAGTAAGAAGAGTCGGGCTGACTCTCAGATTGCCTTGAAGTTGCGCCGTTTGGAGGTGAGCGTGATGGCAATACAGGCTCAGTTGGGTAATCAAAATCCTTCTGCTTCTCAGGCCTCTGCAGTGGCGTTGCCCTATGCAGAGGTGGCCATGTCGGATGCAACACTTCAATTGCCCTCCCAAGCTGACGACATCACAGAGGATGCCGTTTCATCTGGGATTCTGAGGCATATTCAGGGATGGACTCTGTTTCCACTGACCCGTCCTCTACTCCTTTCTCGGGAGCATGGCCGTAGTATGTCTTTTCTCATCCAGGCGCGGCGTCAGGTCTGGTTGGCTCAGTCTCCCTTGCAAGAGCCCTCCCGGAAGGAACTTCATTACCTCCCTGTGGTTCAGGGTCAAGTTTTCAGTTTGGCGGCGACAGGAGCGCTTGAACGTACAGTGCGTGCTAATGACGCGAGGCATAAGTTTGCTAGCCTTGCCAGGCCCTATGCTCCGTCAAACTCTGGAGAAGATGCTCTCCCGGCCGCCCCTCTGTCACGTGCTGTGCAGACTTTTCGGCCTAAGGGGGGACATGGACCTCGTCGTCCCTCACGGGGTCATGTCATGGACTCCCCCGTGAGGTTCGTCCCTCTGGCCGAGGGCCCAATGATCAGCCCCCGAGCTACGCACACCATGCCTTATCCCTCCCGGCAGTCGGTTACTTTTCCTGTCGCCAGCTCAACTACTGGGCTACCCTCGCTTTGGACCCATGGGTGCTTTCAACCTTAACTAATGGGTACAGGATTCAGTTCTCTCCAACCGGGTCAGAGAGACCGTCATCAGCGACCCGGAAAAGGCACTAGCTCTAGATCAAGAGCTAGCGACCCTCCTTGCTAAGTCCGCTATCGCAGTGGATCCCTTGGCTTATCCAGGGGGATTGTACTCCCCCCTACTTCCTCATTCCAAAAATGACCTAATATCTAAGAGGTCTCAACCGTTACCTCAGGGTGTTACACCCTTCCGCATGCTCACTACGTCGGCCGTGTTGAGGACGATCGCCCGAGGGGAATGGTTCACGTCAATCGAGCTGAAGGACGCTTAATTACACGTCCCTATTGTTCCTCAGCACAGGAAGTTTATCTGCTTCGCCTACAGGGGTCGCCACTGGCAATTCAGAGTACTCCCATTCGGGCTATCACTATCTCCCAGAGTGTTCACACGTGTAGTGCAGGCTGCCCTTGCACCCCTGCAGTAGAGTGGCATGAAGATGCTTCTTCCAATCTATTTTCGATAAGGGGCGTTTCCCTTCTACGATCAAGGTCTACGTGGCGGCCATTTCGGCCCGCCATGTTGCAGTGGATGGCAAGTCTGTGGGTTGCCATAGCCTAGTGGCCTCCTTCCTCAGCGGTGCCCTTCTCCTTTGTTCTAGGAACCCGCCTCGAGTCTCCGCCTGGGACCTTCGATTGGTGCTTGACGCACGGTGCATGTCCCCTTTCGAGCCGTTGACCTCAGGGAAACTTCGCTGGCTGGCTCGTAAGACGGCGTTTCTACTTGCGATAACATCCGCTAAGCGGGTGGGGGATCTCTACGCCCTATCTGTTAGCCCTGAGTGCCTTCGTTGGCACCCCAACGGGGCAGGGGTCACATTGTGGCCAAATGCAGCTTTTGTCCCCAAAGTTTTGTCTGGCTCTCAAGCCAACCAACGTATTTGTCTCGCTCGTTTTACTCCGTAGTCGACGGATGGGGATGACGCTCCAAGTCTTTGTTGTCCTGTGAGGGCGCTCCGCTCTTATTTAGATGCTACGGCATGTTTCCGTACATCCACCCAGCTTTTTGTGTCTTACGACGGCCCGAATGAAGGAGCTGCTGTTTCCAAGCAACACCTCTTCCATTGGATAGGTGATGTGATTCGGCAGTCGTACCGGGTCTCTGGGCGTCCCCCTCCTCCTGGGGTGCGCAGTCACTCCACCGGGAGTGTGTCAACGTCATGGGCCGTTTTGAAAGGAGTGTCCTTGGAGGACGTCTGTGCGGCTGCTTCCTGGTCGTTGCCTTGCACGTTCTCCAGATTCTACAGTTTGGATTTCACCTCTCCTCATCCACTGGATGTGGTTCAGCGGTCCTGTGGAGGGCCCCTCTGTGAGGTACATTGTCCAGGGTCTTAGTGACATCGCTGGTATTCTGTGTTCCGTGCTGTTTCAGCATCGCCAACTGGCGGTCGGGAGGGACGAAATAGAACGACTGTTACGTATGTAACTACGGTTCTATGAGTCCCAAACAACTGCCAGCATTGCTTGTCACTCAGAACCCTTGTGTTACGGTTGCGATCATCTTTGATACATGAGGATCACGTCAGCCGGAACCCAGGAAATGTACACACAAACATCTTTTACAGCTAAAAATGCACGAAGCGCCTCTCACTGTTCAACATTCAACAAGGAAGCGGTGAGTAATTCTGCGAGAACATAATTGATTGCAGCGTCCATTTGTCCATGTTAGGTTTAATTGTTTCCCCCGACATCTGCGCTTCCTGGTTTCGTCACAGCTGCATATCACGCCCCAAACACAATGTTGCTCTGTGATTGGTCCGAACCACCAATGGTTCGGATCGGTGGAAATCAACGGGCTTGGTCCAAATATATTCTAGGAAGTTTGTGAACTCACAAATACCGCGAGAATTCCTCTTGCAGAGCAAGGTTAGTGCCATAATGCTACGTAATGGCATTAAATATGCCCATGGGCAGTCCTGGTTAGTATGCAACCAGTGCAAGAAATAAACAGATAGTGTGAGGGTGGTAGATTTTAAAACAGCTGAGCTAAAGTAAAAAGAAAATGGCTAGTGAAAATTCTGATTGGCTGAGAACTTTAGACACCAGCCTGGGTGGTGATGAAAAAAAGTTAATTTCGAACCGTGATCACATGGAATGTCATCTCAGAAATGCCATCTCACCTGTAGTAGCTGAATTTGAACATATTGAGCACCAGTGACAGAGTCACGCAGATTTAGGCCCCCATAAGATGCTGCTGCTCCTTCACCATAGCGAGCACTAGATGGAGTGGATTTGGCTCCTTTTGATTTGCTCTGACTTGCTCCAGAGGCCCCTGGATTCAAAAAGACAATCGTGAGGTTAATCGGTTCAAATAATGGATGGAATTAGTGTGTAATGAAGTCACTTTAGGTTATTGCAAAAGCCGGATTTCTTGGGGTGCTTCAAATAATAGTTAAGGCTAGTCTTTGTTTGTGTTACCAGAGACTGAAGGGCAAATCTGCTTCCTCCTCTTGGCCAGCTGAATAGCTCTGTAGTCTGTCCTTGCAGAGCCGCCATTCTGGCAAAAGAAAAAGAAAAAAATCATTTTAGTCACTGCATTTGTTTTAGCAAACCAAACAGCAAACAGGTGTAACTTTGATTGGTGCCTCAAGGCACAGATCTCCACCAAAGGAAAAAAAATACGTACTGTATACAGCGGAAATTCCATTCATCAACACATCGGTTTACAAACAAGATTTTATAAGAAATATTAATTTCATTTCAGTGTTTGCTCTGTGGGTCATGTACCATATTTTGCAGTACATTGCCCCTTGGTATGGCTCAAAATAAATGAACTATAATGATGGTGCTTTTAAGAAGTTAATCGTAATTCTTACTACACTGTGAAAAGTTCTGAACGAACCTTTATTTGGTCCTTTTATTTTTAATGCTCGCAATATCAGGAACCACCAGAAGTCTGTATATTCTCTTTAGTGAATGCCAAAAAGATCAAGCACACAGTCGTGGAGGGCTTTTCTGCTCGATGCGGAAAAATGTCTAATCTGTCCATAATGTTTTCTACTCTTACGGTTTTGGCCTCCCCCGCTCAGCCCATGTAACAATGTGTGACCTGATGGTCTTACTGTAAAAAAAAGTCACCTATCTAATGTACCAAACATGCCTAAACTAACATTACTTGAAGCATTATTTATTTTTAAAAAATACTGTAATTTCCGGTCTATAAGCCGCAACTTTTTTCACTTGCAGTCGCCCCTGCGGCTAATACAACGGTGCGGCTTATCCATCAGGTCACGAGGGGGCACGCAATAAAGGAAGCACAAGAGCGCCAGGCAGAGCAAACCAAACCAAATGAGCCCAAATACAGTAGGAGAGAACAAGTACGAGACAGTTTGCGCCCTCGTTATGGAAAAGAAACGGGGAAGTGCATATGATGCTGCATTTAAGTTAAGGCGACACGAAAATTTGTTTTTGGGTTTTGAGAGTGACAACAAAGGAGAGAGAGTGGATGACGAGGCCATTCTGGGCCTGTTTGTTTCAGACACTGAGGAAGAGGACGATGGCACGAGAATTACCGGTAATGACTGACTTTACTGCTATAATAAGATGGTTATTTTTTGTTACAGTAATGTACTGTCTTTTTGTACAGCCATGTTATTAATGCACCTTTACTGCCCTGTTATAGGCAAGCACTTTTAAAAACGGATTTAATTTAGCCATTTGACGTTATCGCCTTGTCAAGCGCTGTAAATTTTGTTCTGCTGTTAAAGGACATGCGCTGTATTATTTGTGCACCTCACAAAAGCTGTTCAGATTAGGGCCCGACCGATATGCATTTTTTTGAGGCCGATGGCAATACCGATTTTTGGCAGAAAAAAATACAGATTACCGCATAATAATGCATAAAATTATCCTCCCCATTCTTTTTCAATGGGCATCACTTACACACTAACTTTTGCTATTAAGATTGACTCTGCTTTGAATGACAAGTCCATAGAATGACCTTATCAACAAATTTCATGAAGTATATTATTGTCTAGATTTATGTGTCAAAAATAAAACTATTCTTATTTGTTTACAACTGCTGTACTGTATATGGTTAGAGTACATAATTGGGCTGGAAAAATAGCAATCACAATTAATTGATTGAAATCATGATCAAAACAATTTGTGATTTCAAAACTACTTAAACTGCTTAACTACTTAAAAGTGTCATCGTAGTGTCACGCCCATTCATCCCTGCACTTTGTTTTTGTCAAGTAAAATTTTTGTAAATATGTGAAATTCAAGCCTTCTTGCATTTTTATTACTCATTTTCATTCTAAGTATTAACCTTTTCTTTTATATATTTTTATATCTTGTGTTATTTTCACAAAACTTGGGACTTATTGGGCTAACCTGGGACCTCGGGGATTGCAGTTCATGCCATGTCATGTGGGAATGTGTGTTAAGACAACAAAAAATACTTGGATGTTTGCATCCTTGAATTTTGAGTAAAGAATGTCTTTGAATCCTTGACATATCAACTTTAAATATAACTTGAAAGGACAATGACAAAATAAAACAATAAGAAACTGAAATAAGAATAGAATATACTGTACTCAAATAATAGCAACTGAAAACACAATAAAAACAAATACTGACTGTTCCTGTGCGTTTTGGCCTCTTGGGGGCAGTGTGGTGCCATGCATCCATGGTGTACACACTTAAAGTGAGTACAGAATAAAGTTACGATTGAATTCTGGAACTGGGCTACTTTTGTGTGTGAATATTCATTATTTGAAGGAAAAACACTCCCTAAGTCGATGCTAATTTCCGGTTAGCATTTGAATGGGAGCCTCACTTCGCTTATAGCATTAGCGCTAGGCTAGCGATGTTTTAAAAATGAAGCATGTTTTCTATTTAAATATACAGTGATAATTCTTATGTGTGTAGTTTTTCAGTTAACTACAACTGGGGTGTCATTAAACATCTTAAAGGATGCTTGGGGGACAACAGAATAACCAGAATAACATAAACTACACACTTGCTAGTTGCTAATGCTACGCTAGCAAAATGGTACATTCAGAGTACTTTCACAGAGTCGGAAACGATAATGTTTTAAGGGGGAAAATCATCGGCCATTTGGCCCAATTGGCCGATTGTTTTGACAAGATGTTTGAAGGGCAATAATCGGCCGATTATAATCTGCGGCTGATTAATCGATCAGGCCCTAGTTCAGATGTTAATTAATGGGACGCTTTGCATTCCCAAACAGTCACCTCTGTCCTGACAATCCGGGAAACCTTATATACCGGTGCCCTAACATTAAAACACCTGCAGCTTAGTTGGGTGCATCTTATACATGTAACAATCTCGAGTATTCCCCGAATTAAACTAGCGCGGTTTATAGTCAGGTGTGCCTTATAGGCCGGAAATTACGGTACATGAATAAGATAAACACGAGAATGGTTGATCTGCTCTGTACAACTTTCAAGGACTAATGCTACGTTCAGACAGAGCCAAAAATATCGCGACGCTACGCTGGTCTCGCGCGTGTTTGTTAGCGGGGTTCTAGATGGGATTTGTTTCGCTCCGCGCTGCAACGGAGGAAGTGGAGGGATTTCCGCTTCTGTAGGTGGTGCTAACTTTATTGTAGCATTGCTGGCTTGCTTCACACTTCGACAATTAAACAAACAAACTCACCACATAAGCCAATTTCCATGGTTCTTCCTCCAAGCAATCGCCTTTTTGGCCCGGTCACGGTACACGTAGCGCGCCGTGTCATACAGCTCTGGGTGTCTCAAAACCGAGACGATCAAGCTATCCTTCAGGCAATAAAGGGTTTATTTATTTCTATATTTCTTTTGAACTAAACCCATTGGTGAAAGATAAGCATAACTTGTTTCAGGACCTGGAACTACTCCCGTCAGACTGAATGGGAAAATTGCTTCTGTTTGCAAAGAGCCTCAAATTAAGTTTATGAACATAAGTTCCACTTTACACAGGTTATAGCAAATGAAAATCGAAACTTGCATTTGTAGCTTGATTTAAATCTGCACCAAAATGTATAGTTTTATAGACATTCATTCAACATACTGGACACATCCCAATACATACGACTGAGTACATTACCTAATAATTACACATTTTCTTATTTAGAAAAAAATCCCGCATCTCACCAAGAAACTGTTGTGTGATACTGCATTGATCCCTATGTCTTTCTGCAAGCTTAAGCTGCTGCTGCGACCAGGGAAAACAAACTGTGTGAGAACCTTTCCTCCATCTTGACTTCCCAGTACCTCAAGAGTCCCGGCCGATCCCTGGGCACCCTCTTCCACCAACTTTGTGGGTGAGGGCAACAATTCTGAAACAGGGGCAACTGCCAAGGAGGCAGGGGGTTCTATGCCAAGAGGGTGCTGAAGTGTGGGGTCTGTAAGGGCACTGGAACCCTGCATGGAGATAGACGTAAGCGCTCCTAGGGCCTCCGGTGTGACGCTCTGCACATCATCAAGATTGAGTGTGCCCTGAGGGGGTAGAACATCTCCCACTGTGCCACCCAAACTGTGGTGAGGACCCATTTCAATACCGGGTGCCAGGATAAGAGGGTCTACGGGCCGGGCCAATGTGGTGCTGTTAGAACTAAGAACTGCTGTGCTGACTGTGGATGGGTCAATAGTGAGGATGCCTGAACTGACCAGGGAGAGGTCCATAGTGAAAGTGCCACTGGAGTTTGAGTTGCTCCCAACAATAGGAATCCCAACACCAATGCCAGCAGGAGATGTGATGGCTCCAGACACATTAGAGAAAAGTGAGCTCAGGTCCAAGTTAGTCAGCTGGTCACTCCCAGAAATACTTGACCGAGAAACTGTTACTGGAGTGGGGCTAATTAGCTCACTACTGGGGGTCAGGGTGGGTGTGGTCTCCATCCGGTTCATAACATCTAGAAAAGAAGAGGGTTCATCTTTGTTAAAAGATGTACAACAAAAGCCTCTTGCATTCCTGAGTATCACAAAAACACAATACAGGGACAGCTATTGTGAAAACAAAACGTGAATTGTTAACATCTTCAAAGCATTTTTAAATTCATGTTCTCCAAAATGATCTTCTTGCAGCACTGTACGTTCTTTCAATAATTTTAGTAAGCTACGTTTTTTCTTCTATACTTTGCTTTTAAATGTCTTACTCTTTGGTTTGTAAATGCTTTTAAATGTTGTACCTTCAATTATGTGAATCACTTAGCTAAACAAAGCTGCCTTGCCTGCAAGATAATTGTATTTTGTGTATGCAGTTTAATGAGGGCAATATCCGAAAAGGTTGAATTGAGACATCGGGATTTTTCTTAGTATAGTACAATTCATATTGACTCCAAAATTCAAACACACAGCAACAACACCACCCCATTGTGACCACCGCCAGGGGATATTCTTTCTACAGCCATAAATAGGGACTTGGGAGAACTGAAGAAACCTTTTGAATTAAATGTAAAACATTGACAACAAAGGAGAAAGTCCAGTTGTCTCCCTCCAACCTTTTTGACTATGACATGGAAGACTGTGAATCTACAGACACAATGAGGGCAATACTCATGCCTACTGACCAGGGCTAATCTGGTGTTGTTTAAGCATGTGACTCTTAAGAATGCTGCGGGAGGAGAAGTGCTTGGAGCAGTTGGCCACTGGACATCGAGTCCGAAGGGTGCTGGCGTCCTGCTTATGTTTCTTGGTGTGGATGTAGAGGCTGCTGCGAGCTGAAAATTTAGCATTACAACCTGAAGAACATAGAAAGAAGTTGTGCAGTTACTTGAAACAGTTATTTTGAGAATTTCAGTATAATTGGCTGACATTAGAAAACATATAAACATGTGGACAAAATTGTTTGGACCCCTGTGTTAATGAAAGAAAAATAGTAATACATTAATAAAAGAAGGAAAGAAAATAACATTTTAACGCATCGCTGACAATTAACCAACATGCGCATGCAGTGTCAATGGCTGATCCCAGTGAATCAGTTAGGAACATATCAGAGTTTGTTATAATCTTTGAAAACAGTGTAATGTTACACTCTGAAAAAAAGCTGTATCTTTAATTTTGCTGTTGTTGCTTCCTCCAGTGGCTTTTCCTCTGAAAATCTGATTGAATGCTGACTTCAATGATGCAAATGTCAATTCTGTGCTGTAAGTGCTGTCTACTCTTCTCCTCGAGACATGTTATATCCAGGAGTTTAAACACTAACACAGCGTCTGGTAGTATCTTTGCTCAAAGTCTATATAGTCCGGCATAGACACCGCACCGTCTTTGAGATCAAGTCAATATTTTTCTTCTCTCAAGAACACTGTCCAATTTAGCAAGCAGTGTTTCCATACCGTTGTCTTTGTTTAGATCGTCTGCAGTTATTTTAAGGCAGTCTCTCGGACTCTTCATTTGAGGCCCAGCGCCACCGCGAGTGCCTGCTTCTTTTTTCCAAGTCCGTACAAGTCGCTACGTGCTAACTTCATTTTTTCAGCACTGGCCTGGCTTCGTCCAATTTCTGCGGTAGTTTGTAATTGGAAACCATCCTCTTCTACCATAAAAACACCAAAAATGGCGCATGTATCCTGCAGTTGGTGCAGAACGGCAGTAATTTGTATTCACACTTGAAGCGAGTTCGTTTGGAAGAGGACCAAGACTATCTCAAAAAGTGAGTCTTGATCCGATTGTATGATACGCACCAGGATTTGTT
>NC_141248.1:1374132-1436632 GCF_054856555.1 Leptonotus elevatus
AAAAACAGTCCCTAAATTGCGTCCCGTCCACTTCAATTCAACATCCATTCACTTCTGTCGTCCACACTGGTCAAGTCATGTGATTACGTGACGTAGGTGCAAAAGGTCTATGCTACCTAGGCTACCTTTGTGTTGTGGAAGTTATGATGCAAAAATACAATTGTTTGCAAATTGTGCAGGGAAACTGTTACCGTTAAAGTTAAGAGAATGCGCAGGCTGAAGACACGCGAGGACGACAAGAAAACAGCTTATGTTGTTCGGCAAAGTTCCAACTGAGCTTTGCTGGAGCACTCGTGATTAGGCGCACTCTTTATGACCGTTTGTTTAATGTATACAAGCAATCATGGCATTCAACGCCAAGAAAAGCATGGTGGCCCACCGGCATAATACAACGTTGGAGAAAACACTAAATCAATTGAGCACAATAGTGTATACTGTATGTGATAATATGATGAGGTGACAATACAGGTATATGGATTTCACAGTATTAAATGGTCCTCTGAGGGACAACATAACTACCATGTAGCACCCAACAAAAATTTGTTTAACACCCTTTTATCTCCAAATAAAGGACTGGCTTTTGTGTCATACAAGTCAGCCATGTAACTCTTATCAAGTATCAACTTACCAGTGTGACTTCGCAAATGGATCTTGAGGCGACAGGCCTTGTCATACATCTTGGCACATCCTGGGTAGGTGCAGGTGAAGTGGCCCGTTGCTCTGAAGTGAGTGCGGTTGTGGGAGTAGAGGGCACTGAAGGTGATGAAAGTTTTCTCACAACCTTAAAGAAAGACGAGTATAAATTGCCTGCATCATAAGCTTCTTCATACATTAATAATACTATGATTATTGTCGAGCACACTTTTCCAAACTTGGGGTCGGTTATATACTCAACAAAAATATAAACACAACACTTTGGTTGGACTATCAAGGCAAAGGAGAAGTGCTCACTATCACAGATTTAGACTGGCTTGTGAACAATATTTGAGAGAAATTGTGCTATTGTGTATGTGGTAAAAGTTTTCGATCTTTGAGTTATTAAAAAAAAAAATGGGAGCAAAAGCAAGTGTTGCATTTATATTTTTGTTGAGTATATTTGTGGTTACCAACAGTTAGAGATTCTTCTCTTTCTTTTTTTTGCTGGGCCCACTATTATGAAGTTTGTGGAGACCTCCAAAAACAATCATTTTGGAGAAAATAACTTTTAACTCTGTGCTGTACCACAAAAACCTTGAGGTGGTGAAACATGAACCACGTCATACATCAAGCATTGTCACCGCAAAATTCAACTTCAGAACATCGTACATAGGGCTACACTATCATCAGTTTATATTTCAAATGTCGATGTTCTGACAAATACAGCAACAACAATGCAACAGTACACAGTAACCTTAAAGGTTAAGTCAACCCCAAAATTTTCTTTACAATAATGTTTTATGCAGCCCTACTAATATAAACACATTATTCTGATTAATATTGCGTTTGTGGAATATGAGTTAAGCAGCAAATCCACCCATTTTCATCCATCTCAGGGGATTGGGGGTGGGGGATTCTGCCACTTGCTGTTGATTGAAATTACATCACAGTTGCTTGGCGCTCAGGTAACGACCAATCATGGCTCCGCTTCAGAAAACAGGTGAACTGTGAATGGTTGTTAACTGAGCCCTGACCTATGGCATTTTCAGCAAGTGGAAAAATGGACGCTGAGATGGTTAAAAAAACGGGTAGATTTTGCTGCTTAACTCATATTCTACAAATGCAATATTAATGCAATATTAGCCTAGTGGGGGCACATACAACTTATTGATAAGTACATTTTGGGATTGACTTCCCCTTTATAGGGACAGTGTGTAAAAATTTACCACTATATATCACTATGCAGCCGAAGCACGTGCATTCCAAAGCACACACACTACGGTGACTCAGAGAGACCACACAAGCCTACCGGCAATTATTATTTGGCTTAAGTAAAGTAGCAGCTCAGCGAGCGACCACGACTTAGCAGCACGGCGAGAACCCCGTCGGTGTGGCTAACAAAAGCGGCTAGTGGGAGAAGCTACTGGAGAGAACCCCGTCGGAGTGGCTAACAAAAGCGGCTAGCGGGAGAAGCTACTAAAAGCTTGCAAAAGCAAAGCAACAAGCGTGACTCAGAGACCACCACCTGCAGGCCGCAGTTGTGGAAGGTAAGTGGCGGTCGACCCATTAGGGTCCGACACTAGCTACAAGCACCATCAGAGGTTAACTACGTTTGCGAAGTTGTCCTTTGGGTACGTAGCAGAAAGCTGGCAGTATGTTTAGTTAAACAACTTTCATATTTACTCTACAGTTTAACTAACCCCTGCCATAGCGCAACTCTACGTCTAATTGACACTAGGGGTGTAACGGTTTTTGTATTCGTCCCGAACAGTCTCAGTTCAGATGTCACGGTTCGGTGCAGACACTCAGACGACGAATACGCAACTTCATTGCAGTATCCGCACTCCAAACCAGGTGTCAGTAATGCACCTAAAACAACCAAGAGGAAAAAAACCCATCTATGGTTCCATGGCAACAAGCGACAATTTTTTTCCCCCCACACTCGATAAATGGTAATTTGCGTGCGCGTTTGTTTACATACAGTACTGCTCAAAAGTTTGTGAACCTCTTGAGCAATTTGGATTTTCCAATTGTTTTAACCTGATTTTGTTGTTCAATCTGAACCATTACATTTTATATGAAATAACAGTTTTAGGTTTAGCATTTGAATGCATTGTTCTTTTTGAAATTCAATTGTGTTGTCAAAACTAAATTTAAAAAGGTTTTTGGTCAATTGACTGACTGAAACACTAAGTCACTAAAGAAAGTGTTTGGATGAATTTATTATTGCAAAAGGAGGTGCAATGTCTGATTAAGTGAGAGGTTCACATACTTTTGCACCCATGAAATCTAAGTTTTTCTTAAATCAATAACTTTTGCTCAATAATGCATGACAATGTCATTCTTTTTGTTCAAGTCCATTATTTTCAATGTCAGCATTGTAGATTGGGGTATGTATGACTACAAATTTAATAATGTTATTTTAATATTTTATACAAAAAATCTGACCATGCCCGCAGGGTTCACAAATTTTTGAGCAGCACTGCATGTCAGTAATATTCACTCGCGCTGCTTTTTGCTTCTTCTGTCTATTTTGACTTGGCAATCACAAGCACAGCGCACGCACACACACACAGACTAGGAGTGGACTCAGTGGCGCTAGTGGGCTAACAGCAATTTCTACGGTGCTCTTTTCGTAGTATTTCAGTGCTTTTGGGTGAATGGATGGCGACCAGGAACTTATAGACACTGGCGACCGGTATGAGATACCCCACTTAGAGCGAGACCAGCGTACGGAGTCTCTCAGGATCTCCTGTGCAGCCGCAGTGCTTACTGCTCTTGCATCACAAAAGAAAGACTTACTCAACATTTGTCCTTTTAAGAGAGGATTGTACGATGGCGTACTAGGGCCACGTGTAAATATATTTGTTTAGAGGGCGGGGACAATATTCAGAGAAAAAAACTAGCAAATTTGCCACTTTACAAAGTGGTGGTTAATGGCACACTGCTTATAAAATGAAAAGGCAGGATGAGCTGATTTTCCACCAACAAGCCCAGGATATATGAGTTCTGGGTAAAGGAAGTTCTTGGTTGTAAAAGTTCCGCATGGAATTTATAATTTGTGTTTCCACAGCGTCTTAGAGTTCTCTGTAATTAATTCAAATGAGTTTAATGACGTACGAGTTTGATGAGCCCAGCCGATGTAAAACGAAGTAGTCACGGTAGTGACAACGGCGCGATCTCCTTCCTAATTCCACTGTGGTTTGAAGCACTATATGTTTTTCTTTGTCTTTGAAGAAAATTGTCGTGGAAAAATCTAAATGCACTTGCGAGTATGGAGCACCTCAGGGGGCATTCACGATCTGACTGGAAATGAGCAGTGCATCGTCTCAACTACCGCAATGTGAGCATTCGGCATTGCTCTGCTTTGCTCAGCTTCACTCGGCTACCCGTTGTCAAGGTACGTTCGGCTTAGGTTGCTTTGCTTGGGTTTTCAAACTCAGAAAATTAGTTCAAACTCTGAGGCATTTTTTACTCCGATTTTTTGGTTGAAGTCCGATTTGAATGAGTTCCGAGACGTTCAAACTCCGAGGTTCCACTGCACTCTCTCCTTATTTGGAAACCCGATCGAAAAGTATTGGCACAAACAGTCGAGTAGTACGTTACGTGTAGTTCTCGTAACTTTCTGAGTTTTTTTCTCGCAAATCTGTGCCACTTTATAAACGCGCAAATTTACCACTTTATAAACTCGAAAATTTACGAGTTTTTTTTTCTTGTAATATTGCCCCGCCCTCTAAAAAAATATTTTTATATGTGGCCCTAATACGCCGTCGTAATTGATTAGAACAAAATTTGTTGAGCCCAGGTACCTATTTTACATTTGAAAAACCACAAATAAAAAAATAAAAGTATGAAAAAATATAAAAGCATGAATAGTAAAACAATTATCTTGTCCAATGCAGTCCCAACATGTACTTCTAAGCTTGTTTAATGGAACACAATCAGGGAGCCATTCTGCTTACTATACTGTTCTGGCCTGGCATATATAAAATGTATTTTTAAAATTACACACACAGTAACAATAATGCATAATCATCATAATAATAAGATGGATGTACCTTCCATACCAGCTATCTCTGACAATAAAGACAAGCTTTTTCTTTTTTTTTGAGGAACATTTTTTTTAAATAAAGCTTGAGTACTTTTATGTGCATCTGCATCTTATGCCAAATTCTAAATGGCGCTATGTTGGACAAACTGTAATAAATAATTGTATATTACAGTTTAACAATATACAATCAAAACACTTGAAGATTACTCATGGAGTCCCCCAAGGGTCTGTGCTAGGCCCCAAATTATTTATATTGTATATAAATGATATCTGTTGTGTCTCAAAAATATTCAAAAGTGTCTTATTCGTCGATGACACAACTGTTCAGAGGAGAACCTGAAGCAGCTTCTGACTACTGCGGAAAATGAATTGAACACATTAAAAAACTGGTTTGACTTAAACAAATTATCATTAAACTTAAACAAAACCAAGTTTATAGTTTTTGGTACTAGACAAACCATACAAAAATTATGGTAAATTCAATTAAAATAGAAGGAGTATGAAAATAAATTTCTTGGAGTAGTTATTGATGAAAAATTATGTTGGAAGTCACACATGGATATTGTCTAAAGGAAAATGACAAAAATTATCGGGATACTCTCTAAAACTAAGGATGTCTTGAATAAGAAATCATTATACACATTATATTGTTCATTATTATTACCATATCTGACCTATTGTGTGGAAATCTGAGGAAACGCATATAAAACAAATACCGATCCTGTTTTTCAAACTGCAAAAAAGAGCCATAAGAATTATAAATTGATCAAAATATACAGAGCCAACTCATTCACTATTTATTAAATCAAATACAATGAAATTCTACGACTTGGTTGAATTTAAAATTGCACAAATAATGTATAAACAACACAACAATCTGCTCTGCCACAGTACTCAGAAGCTGTTTGAAATTAGAGAGTCTCCTTATAACATAAGGAGTACAAGTGTCTACAATTTTTTTTCATCATGAACAAATATTAAGCAAAGGTGTGTTTCTGTAAAAGGTGTTAATTTGTGGAATGTTTTTGGAACTGACCTGAATGTCAGTCACTTGCTGAATTTAAAGAATTGTTTAAAAGCAAAGTTTTAAAAAATTACATCAGTCATGAGCTGTTAAAAATGTACATATGCTGTAATTTCTTTGGATGTAATGAGTGTAATGAAAATTGTATATGTGAGTATGAGGATGTGATTTATAGATGTATTGTGGTATGTGTCTGTTGATTTCGTGTGCATGTTGCTGGCAAATGTGCGTATGTTAAAGTGCACTTGTATACATGATTAGGTTTATACATTTTGTTGAAATACATTATCTTATTTTGTTAACATAAAACGAAAAGGGTAGGACTAGATAAGTTATTAACTTCCTCCTACCCCTTTTGAACATATCAACTATTTTCTTTCTTCCTATTCTTGTTTTTTTTTTTACTTCCATTTATATTTTAGACTTGTAATGTGTTTTCTTTGTGTTTATATGTTCAATAAAGAACCAAATCACAAATCACAGATTAACTGTTACCTTCACTACTGTCTGCTAAAAATAAATTAATGGAAAAAAAGAGAATTCTGCTTTTTTGACTTTTTGTTATTCCTGCTATACCGAATTCATACCAAACCGTGAACCAAAACCAAGGTACGTACCGTACTGTACTGTGACTTCTGTGAACCGTTACACCCACCCATTGAAAATGTATAAGAGGAAACAAACAAACTATAAAATTATATTTACAAAAACGCAGTGCAAAGCCTTTCCGCATCTGCTCCTGCAGCACGCAAAGACACTAAAAATTAATTTCGGAGTGAGCGAGGTTGTTTTTGCTGTAATGTCCTACTTCACAGATCCGATCAATGACGACACTGATCAATTGGGTAAATTATGACATTACAGGCGATCACCGATTATGCATAAAATACCAATTATCAGCTGATCACGATCAAGCCGATCAGATCAGTGTAAAGTCTACTAACTGAAGTTTTTTATCAGGTATCTAGTAACTGTATCGTTATACATTTTAAAAGTAACCCTCCCAACCGTGTGTAATGAAGATACACTGATGTATGTGTGAACTAAATAGCAGTTAGTGTTTATTCACCTTAAATGGTAATCGCTAGCGCACTTGGGGGGGGGGGGGGGGCTGGTTTACTCGATTAATCGGAAAATAATTTCAAAAGAGCTGTTAGTGACAGCACTAGATGGCGGCAAAACATGTCAGCCTCATGTAAGGCGCGACTTTTGTAATATAATTAGCAATTACTAGACCTGCAAGTATATAACAAAAATGTATGTTGATGTGATAGAACATATTTTTGCATGTTATTGAAATCAAAAGTGTGCTTTTAAAATGAATTAATGATAAGTTCACCACTTGGATGGTGCTAAATTCTACACACTGTCCCTTTAAAAGTTAACCCTATTATGTAACTGTCAACAATGACATTCATGAAGTAGTAATTGTCATCTTAAAAACACCTCTGCCTGAAACTATACTGACAGAAATACAGTACATAACTGTGTACGGGTAGGTGCAGCTTTGCAAAATTGCAACCGTGTTACCTGGGAATTCACACTTGTGGGGTCGCTGTGGCTCAAAGTGGACTCTCTGATGATTGCCAAGTCGTGTTGCACTGCGAAATCTCTCATTGCAGATCTCACAGGTGAAGGCATCATCCTGCTGATGTACTTTAGTGTGCGCCTTTAGGTTGTACACTGTGGTGAAACACCGCCCACAGCCTTCAAAATGACAGGTATGTGGCCGTTGCTTGTTATGGGACTGAAGATGCCGCTTGAGTTTGTAGGATGTGGCAAAAGCCCAGCCACAGCCTTCTACTGTGCATTGGAAGGGGCGTGGGTCTTCAGCATGATTAAGGAGGTGAACCTTCAGTTTTTGGCGCGTGTCAAATGTACTGGAACATCCCATTTCTGGGCAGGCAAAAGAAACAGCTATCACCTTGTTGGGCCTGAAAAGAGGTCCACATTTAGAGTCTTTGTTTGCTATTGTAGGTTTAGGTGATGACGTAACCAAATCAACCTCTGTTATTTCATGCAGGACACCTGCTTCCTGCTTGATAATGGAGCAGGAGTGAAGGTTAGTACTCAGGGTGGGCAAAGATAGGTTGTCCATTGGAGATATTTCAGAGTCACATACGGACAACACCGGTCTGGTCTCTTCCTGGTGGCTGGAAACTGCCAATGTGCTGATCTTCCCAATTGCTTTAGTCCCACCATCATAGTTGAGAAGAACAATATCTTCATTAGCTTTCATTCCTAAATGCTCCTTTAAGCTGATCAAATCATCCTCTTTGTGAACATAACCGTCAGATGGGGCAGCGAGAGTCAATGTGCCATTCTCTATGGTCACTATTATGGTTTGATTGTTTATCATTATAGTTCCAGAAAAGGTTTCATTTGCATCCGGACCAGAGAAAAGACTGCTAGAATTTGCACCGTCATCAAGTCCAGGAGAGTCCAAAATTAACTGCGAGGCTTCCATAGTTTCCACAATGTCCGAATTTGTAGAACTAAAATCATCATTACGTGCTTGAAACGAAACCTCTCGCAACGCCTTCACGTCACTGTTTTCGGTACATATCTGGCCACATATCTTCTCGCCATATTTGTTCGTCAAAACAACGTCTTCGACGGTATGGCAATAGTCTGGCTGCTTTGTACCTACCTTGGTTGAAGAGCCGTTCACAAAATTATCCACAACCTTGCGTTTTTTCCAATCCAGTGAATCTGAGCGATTCGAATGTTCATCGGAACAGCAAACAAGACCATTACTAGCGTTTCCAAACTCCATAGGCTCACAAGAAGTACACTCAAGTCCTCGTCTTTTCATTTTGTCCCACATTTTAGATGAGGAGCCCAGTCGATGTTTGTTTCCGCCAGGATTGCCATCATCCTGAAATGCATTGAAAACTAAATACAGCTCTTGAGCGTTGTTTTTGATCTCCTTTGATGTGATTCTATCCACCCCGGTAGGGTTGTGGCTGGCCAGTGACGGCTGCTTGTACGCTTCGTTCCCACGCTGATGCCGTAAAACTGGAAATGGTAACGTTAGTTGCTGCTCAAGCGTCGATTCCTCTTCCCCTTTGGGTGGAAGCAGCGCCATTTGCAATGTCGAATCCACGTTCTCTACTGCAGCTCTCAAACCAGAAATGACAAAGTTAGACCTACTTACGATGCCGTGGTTCTCACTGTCTTCCTCTGTGTTCACGTTACGAAGTACCCCATTCTGTATATTATCCAGCATATTGTTTTTGTCGATGAGTTGCAGCTTGTTGACTGGCGAACAATCCACTTTGCTACAATTTTGCGCCTGTAGGCAAAGCGCAGATGTCCTTGGTCTGCTGTTCTCGTTTCCAAATTCACACGATTCCGATAATTGATCTGTCTCGTTTTCTGGGAAAGGAAAGCAATATATTGACCCACTAACTGGCCCCAAATCCAATGGTGTGTCTGTGCGTGCGGCGCCATGTTGCGAGTGTATGTTTTGGGTATCCGAAAGCCCCTGGATTTCCATCTTGGTATCCCTGTAGCACTGACAAGATAGACCCGCCCAAGTAAAATGGAGACAATTCTACTTGTTACGTTCGTACAGTAGGCTACGTCTGTAAAAGACCTGGCGGTGTCTGTTGGCACAAAAACATAAACTAGTTCTACTAAACGCTATCAGTTTGCAAGTTCAGGGGAGGGACAATGTTACGATGTTAATGAGGAAGTGGAAACCGTAATAAGCCTGCTCTGTGTTGTTTTTGTTTTATATTTATAAATTAATGCGGGTATATGCATACAGTGAGGAAGACTCAAAATCATTTTTATTGGCCAAGTAGGCTATTTAAAAACACATAATTTATATATCCATCCATGAATGCCTTGCTAATAACATTAGTCCATTTCAAACAAAAGTGTCCTGGTTCACCAACGTCTGACCATGGGCGGTTTTACAGGGTGGCATCTGGCACCTTTACCAAATGGCTTGCTACCCCTGCTACAAAATACTATGAATCAAATAAATAAAGAAATAAAACGTGGGTCATTGATTGCAAACAATATTTGTTAATTAGTACACAAAAAAGTCAGTTGCTGACAATGATGTGAAGTAAATTATGCTAGTATTTATTACATTAAAAAAAACATTCGTCCAGGAGAGAGGTGAGATGAGCTCAAAGGAATACCAAAATGATGCAAAAGAAAGACAGCTAATGTTAATGTTAAGACAGAGATAGTGGCAAAAAAACATGATTTTATCTGCTAAATATTTAATTAAATACGTATACTCTATCTGTGTATGACATACACAAAAGTAGTCAGGTTTGCAGTAATGGTAGGTACCAACAAATAAAACAAAAGCACCTTCTCATTTTATATGAGGGAGTTCATATTCCAGTTGAGTTCTTATGGGCATTAATAGAGCTGGACAAAAATTCACAAAAAAATATCCTGAGCCAAAGTTGGCGACTAGTTTGAGTAAAACTTCAACACAATTTTCTTGAAAGTTGCAAATTAGACCTGAATGTAAGCAAAGTAATCAATGTGAAAATAAATGAAAGCATTCATGAATCTTGAAAAGCATGTGTGCATGGGAGTATTAGTAACGATTGGTTTTACTTGTAGAAAAACAAAGCTCGCACACTGCTCATTACATGTCGTGCTACCACATGCCCATGGCAAATTAAGACCACCCCCCGACAAGTAGAAATGCATACAAACAGAACAGAGAGGTTTCTGACATCAGTGCTCTACCACCACCAAAGTGTAACCCTTCTCGAGACTAGGGAAATGCCTAAAACTTTTTGCTTAAACTAAATATAGCAAGAATTTTAAGTGCCCAACATTTGATTTAGGTTTGAGAGTATTTAAATGCGTATTCAGCGCCTGAATATACACACACATGAGGTGCTTCTGTAAAAATCTTCAAAATGAACATGTGCACAATAAAATTCATGGTAGAATCATCTTCACGATGCTAAATTAAACTAAATACAGAAATAATTTTGAGTCCCCAACGTTTGGTTTAAGTTTGAGAGCCAATATTACCTTTATATGGCTTTAAGTCACTTCCCTTACAGTATGTCAATACTAGTGACGCATGTGTAATCTTATCTCAACTAAATTTTATTCATACAGCATTTTAAAAACCGCAGCTGAAAAACGTGTAATCAGGATTTGATACGCTCCTTCAAATCAAGACTCAACTGAACACAAAATACAGAAACGTATTTATTTTTTTTATTTTTTATTTTTTTAAGGTGTCAAAAAAGCACCCAGTGAAATCAATTTATATAGCAGCCTGGCATATGTGCTGAGGTAATTTCTGCCTTACATTTAACTAAATAAAATGATGGACACTGCTGTCAGGATTTGTAGTTTTCACTGTCTCACCTTATTTGGAATGCACAAACATCATTAACTTTTAACACGTATACAGTCATGTACTGTACCAATCACCTAATCACTTTCTCATTCAACAGTTTGTGAAACTGTCTCTGAACTTTAGACTATGTACTGCATGTAGTGACTGCATCAAATGCAATGTAGCCTGAAGAGTGACAGATGTGTTAAAAGACAAGTGTTTTGTCTAGAATACAATGCTAAGTACAATGGAAGGCAACAAGCAACACCATGCTCCAAGCCTTCTAGCGTGGTGCCTATTTGACGCAGTGACAGAAAACAATTCCCTCCCTGTAATGGATGAACAAGCCAAATCAGATTAAACCATTAAGGTGTGGTGCCTATTTGACGCAGTGACAGAAAACAATTCCCTCCCTGTAATGGATGAACAAGCCAAAACAGATTAAACCATTAAGGAAATGATCAAGACTCAAATTCACATGTAGGGCCCTATTCTCGTAGACAGTGCGCCCGGCGTAAAAAACATTTGCGTGGCAGTGCAACCCACGTGTTTGGGAATTTGGTAGACGCTCTACGTAACGCCTCGCTGGGCATTCCGGCTTCTGGTGCATCTCGAAATTTGATGACACAAAGAAGACTCGCTTTTAGAATCCCACGAAAGCAGGTCTTAATTGTGGCGCAGGTGGTTGCAACAATTTTTGTGGATTTGATCGAGGAGCAGGCAGGCAGATAGGGCGCTCCATGGACATCTGTGGCGGATGTCATCGTGTTTTATTCATAAATATGACAACAGCGTTGGAATATCTCTCTGAATCATTGTAGAAATCAATTCATTGGATGAATTAGCATTACTATTGTAACTCATTCACTCCCAGACATTTTCAAGCAAACAACCCCCTTTGCAGCCGGCTGTTTTACTGGATTTTGACTGATTTTGCAAGGCCCACAGAATATTGTGATCTAATGCTGAGGCTGCATCAAAGCCTTCTGTATGCTCTAGAGCAGGGGTGCTCATGTTCGGTCCTCGAAAGCCCCTATCCAGCCTGTTTTCCATGTTTCTCTCCACTAACACACCTGATTCGTGATCAGGATCGTTATCAGGCTTCTGCAAAGCTTGCTGATTAGCTGATCATTAGATTCAGCTGTGACGCAGGAGGGAAACATGGAAAACAGGCTGGATAGGGGCTCTCAAGGACCGAACTTAAGCACCCCTGCTCTAGAGCACTGGTTCTCAGCCCCAATCCTCGAGTACCCCTATGCAGCCTGTTTTCCATGTCTCTCCGGCCAACACAGCTGAGGATCGTTATCAGGCTTCATATGCAGAGCTTGCTGATTAGCTGATCATTTGAAACACTTGTGTTGCTTGTGGGAGACATGTAAAACAGGCTGGATAGGGGTACTCGAGGACCGCAGTTGAGAACCACTGCTCTAGAGCATAATAAAAACATACAAAACCTTTATATACGATTTTGGGACTATGGCAATATTTAAATTAGAACATGTTTATACCTTTTTGGGGGCAAAATAAGTTAACAATATTTTAATAGCACCCCCTGACTGCATCTCACAACTGGCGGTGGGGTCACACAGCTCCACAATCGGTGGTGCAAGGTGGTCTCAATTGCCCATGTCACATTCGACTACAAGATCTGGCAGTTTACTTGTATAAACGCACGTTGCACACGCCAATCTCATGCAAGTCCATTTCATGCTTGCGCACCCTCATTTTAATGGGAATGAGTGCCGCTTCCATTGGCTGTGTTCCATAACATGACGACGCAAATGCCCCCATTACACCCATTTCTACCAGTGCAAAGTCTAGGAAAATACCAAAAGAAAGAAAATTCCATCCATGCGCGCAGTTAGACTAATGCTGGGCACGAAAATAGGGCTCGTGATATTTGGAAAAATATCAATGCAAATTCACGAAGTGTGGAAAACCCCTGCATAAGGGATGTTTGGCACTTTATTGTTGTCCATAAATTAATTGATGGATGGATTTGATGAAGCAGAGGTCTCAGCAATCGCACTGAAAGAGGTTTAGACAAGAGCGTTGGTACTTCGAAGGCCGACGCCTCGGGCGAACTGCTCAAGCAGGCCTGTGATTGCGCCAGAAGGACTGGACGCTACGGACTTCAGACCCACAGTAGAGCTGTAGGCTGCCAGGAAGATTTCTCGCACAGCTTCTAGACGGGTTTGACGCTCTGAGGGGAAGGGACACCTACGTCGGGATCAAAGAGAGAAAATATCATTGACCTGCAGGTACATGTGCAGTATATTTGCCACACATGACATCAGAGAAAAGAAAACCTCAGAGCTGCCAACCTACTGAAATTTACTAACAGAACAATCTAAATGTATTCACCTTTTTCAATAATTAAAATATATCACAGCAATACTGTGCGTGGCGGGACAGTGATTTATTTAGTTATTTATAGTAGGGGTGTTTGCTGTGATGGGTCAAATGCAGAGGTCAAATTTAATGTCCCCTTATTCTATAACACCCCACACTAGGTTGATTTTCTGTACTTTTGTGCGGGTGTTAGTGGTAATAAATGTGATGCCTTTTCACAAATGCAGGCTTATGTCTCCAAAAATGAAAATTTGTATAAAATTTCACTTTGAAATTATATAGGGCTGTCAAAATTAAAGCGTTAACTCTGGAGATTAATCTAAATTTGTGAAAGTGTAAAAAAACAAAAACAAAACAAAACTCAGTTTTATTTACTTCTTGTGGCGAGCTATAACCTCTGCTCACATGTGCCGCCAAACTTGGAGGTGCCACTGCCGGGAAGATGAATAAACACGGATTATAGGTAGTTTTACTTGCTTGATGCTTGTTGGTTAATTAGAAAGTAATTTGTGCACTTTGCAGAGCCAAATTCAAATAGCGTATTACAAGAAGCCCTCAATTTACGAACACAATGTGTTCCGAGAGGTTGTGTGTAAGTCGAATCACATGAAATTTTGTTTCAAAGTAACATTTCATGAAATTATTATTTTTTAAATAAAATAAAATATGTAAAAACTATACTAATAAAATAAAATATGTAAAAACTATACTAATAAAATAAAATATGTAAAAACTATACGTATTATGGCCACGTGTATTTATGTATATATATTAGGGGTGTTAAAAAAATCGATTCGGCAATATATTGCGATATTACAGCGCACAATTCTCGTCTCTTCAATATGCAGCCGAATCGATTTTTAAAGATACATTTTTGATGGAAATATTCAACAAAATGTCTTAATTAGAGTTAGGGTTCACACTTTAAGCATGGAAGAATGTTATATTAATGGAACATTAAGCCTTAAAATTTAATTTGTTTGTTTGTTAAATACGGTGGACCACAGTTTATAAGCCTGAAGTACATTTTCATACAAATCTTACAGTGTACATGTACAAGTTTATTGATTAGTATTTTCTAAATTAGAGTAAAACAAAAAAAATCACAATAATTGACTTATAACAAATCGAATCGTGACCTATGAATCGTGATACAGATCGAATACATTTGGTATTTTGTGAAATAAAGTCTGAAACTTACGACAGTCACACGTAGCGTATAATATGAGGATCCGTTGGTGGTTAATGGGACACTGTTTATAAAATGAAAAGGCAGGATGGAGACGGATTCATTCTTAAGTCAAACTTTACTTGTAATACATGCCTGATCCCCTATCAGCTGACTAACACTAACCAATCAGAAGCTAGCATACTTTAGGTAAATGCAAGTGAATGATGGAGAGCAGCAGATTCGACACATCAACTTAGCTATTTGAACAAAATACCAAAATGAATGAATGTGTAAAAAATTATTCTGGAAACATAAATGTACAAGTAAATATACATTTAACAGATTAAGTCAAATGCTTGATCCTCAGGGTGTGGACCTTTGCAAAGCGAGGTGTCTTTGTCGCTAGCAGTACCCAACGCTTCAAAGAGCGAATGCTTAACATCATATGGTTAATCTCTGCTAAAGCAGTTACAATCTCCTTATTTGAAAACCCGACTGAAAAGTATTGGCACAAACATCTGAGCTACGTGTATTTCTCATAAGAGTAGTCGCCGATACTGATACCAAATACCGATACCACTAGTACATACAATTCCCTACCCAAAAATGTCAGATGATTTTAAAGAAAGACCTACATATCCCAATATATTATTTTTCCTTAAAATTGCATGAAATTAATGGCAACTTTTTATTTCTAGAATTTCTCAATTATAGCTCTTGATCGTAAAACTGATACTGGTATCGGCCACCACCGTGAGTACCAATACCTTAAAATCAGACTGGTATCAGTAGTACCACCTCTGCCTCAATTTGAGACAGGACAAACACTACTAATTGTCAATTAATATTTTTGGGGGGTTGGAAGGCTGGGGGGTGGTTTTGGTCTGACAAAAACAGACCAGCTGTTCACGAAGTTCCCGATGATGTCTGGTCGTCTTTTTTACTATCCATGCGGTATAAAGCTGCGTGCTGCACTCCGCTCCCCTCCAGCCTCCAACTGCTTTATTAGAAATTCGAAGAAGCAGCGGCTACGATTTAGGAATGGCGGGCCGCCGCTCTTGAATGAATGGAACTGAAACACTGGGTGGGGTTAGCCTCCAGTCGTTAGCATTCGGCTAATAACGGACACGTATGCCTGTCTTCACTGCACATGCGTGAGCATACCAGCAGAACGCTACAGTGTAGTATTTTTGCTCATTTTCAACATGTTTGAGTACTGTGAACCATTATTTATTTTTTTCATATCCAGAACAATCAGTGTTTCGGGTGCAATGAGCTAACTGAGACTTGGCAGCTCGGAAACATTTATTAGATTCATCACATCAGTCTATCAACATTAAATGAAATAATTTCAGTTTTATTGCCAATTACCCAAAAACCAGTGCGGGATGGCAGCTTACTCACATCCGTCCATTGGGTCCTTCCTCCTGAAAGCTGAAAGGCAGGAGGGAGTCATAGGGAGCAGCTACAGCAGACGAGGTGGAGGAGGTTGAAGGCAAAGGTGGCTGATAGTGAGGATGATCATGGATGCTTCCACAACCAGAGACGATCTGCCAACTACCATACTCTGTCGACAGAGAAGACTCTGAGCGAGCGTAGTCTGTTGCAAACCTGTGGATAAAAATGGTGAACAGCTCTGACTGATGGTCGTTTATTGAAACTATTACGTGACCACCAAAGTGAACATGAAATGATTTACACACTGTAAATGTAAAAAGCTCCAACAATAATCGAACTATAACTAAAATTAAGATTTGCATTTTCTACTGAAGAATACTAGTTTTGACATTTCACTGTCCATACTGGGGCTACAACTTACAATTATTATAATCGATTAATCTGTCGACTATTTTGTCAAAAAACATATGGTTTAAATTTCCATCCCTTTTTTCTAAAACAGGACATGATGTCAAACTGACAGTGCTTAAAGTGCAGAAATCTAAATTAATTATGATTTCATTACAGATTTGGTCTGTAACAGCCGTTAGAATCTGTTTAAATCGGCAAAAACATTGATTATTGTTTTCCAAAGCAAAGGCACATGGCAAATAGTTAAATAAATACATTTATTTCAGTCAGCAAAACTCACAAATAAACAGTCAAATACATGTTTAAAAAAAAATCAAGAAGCTACACTGTATCTGACTGAAAAGGGTTATGGCTGATGCATTGCTTATAATCCCCACACCCTTATTTCCATATTCTCCAATACAGTCTAATAATCCCTAAACATTACTGATATAGAGATTTTTTAAACCCAAACATGCTACATATACATTTGCCAATACCATCATAACCGAACATCTGGATTCAAAACATCAATATCAACGTAGATATGTACAAATGCAGTACAGTCTTGTAAATACAAACAATATCTAATTTATAATGATCCGTATTTTCCAAATATTTGATTCTTGAACTTAGTTTTTAAATGGTTAACACTTTTACTACCTTTAATATCAATTGATAGACGGTTAAAAAAAATTCACCCCGTAGATTGATATGCACCTGCTTTTCAATGTGGTACGAAATCTTGTTTGCTTAAAATTTCCTTTCATCCTTACATCAGTTAACCACTATCTTTAATTTTTTTTAAATATTTCCAGGTGGCAAATTATGTCTTGCTTTATACATAATTTATACTATTTTACATTCAACCAGATCTTTAAACTTTAATGCTCAAGATTTAACAAACAATGCATTAGTGTGTTCGTAGTATCCCACACCAATGCATTGTTTGTAAAATCTAGGGCATTTAAGTTGAAAGAACTGGTTGAATATAGTTTCAAATGTCTTATTTAAATAAACAAAACAAAACAAAGATAATCAGTCTGCTTTTGTGTAGGACTACATAAATCTGAGAATATTCACTATTAATAGGCTGACATTCCGAGGACTTAAAGAATTTTCAGATTTTTATCAAAACTAATTACTGATTAATTTGATAATCGATTATTTGTCGATTAATCATTGTACCTCTAGTCCATACTATTTTGTCACATGATAAAATGGGAAAACAAACAAAAAACATTTTAGCCCAAGTTTAGAAATACTGGTCTCACTTCATGAAGATATGTTGAGTTCATTTCTTATGCATGAGTGTCAATTTCAAACCAGTTGCTCTGTTGCTATTTGAGCAAAACCAAGCTGTTGAGTAGCTGTTGAGCATTGGAGACTTACAAAACTTAGAAGCAGGGCTTAACGATTTTAGGATAAGATCAAAAAATAAAAATAAATCAAATTTTTCTGTCAAATATTGTGATTTCAATTCTATTTACGTTGTTTTTCAAATTAAGCTTCAATGCAATATTCCCAATGCACAGAACAAACATGGGAGATGATCATACCATCAAAACATTTGGATTTAAGCTTTTAATAACTACCAACGTATTCTAATGCAAAGATGAAAACTAAATGTGGAGAATTGCTTCAAAATGCATTTATTAATTTAACAAGAAACATGCATGTACATTCTTTAAAATGATAAATGAATGAATAAATTGTGGGCCATAAATCTATAATCTATGAACATTTTACTTTTTGAATGGAATTATGGAAATAAATTAACTTTTCCATGATATTCAAAATTTTGAAAAGGGTCTGTATGTGTACAATAGTTGACACAACAGATTCTGCTTCAGACAGGAGCAGTGCAAAAATCACAGCTTTGGTAATCACATGATCATGTTTGAAATGGTAATTTTGATCAGAAAAATATAAATTATTCAGTCCTGCTTGGAATTCAATTATGAACATAGTTACCTTGGGCTGGGGACAGCCAATGGGCTGCTGCCCGTGCGTATGATGGTGTGTTCTGAGAGGTTGGAGGAGGATGAACTGGAAGACCTGGCCTCACTGGAGGGGTGTGGCAACTGTTCATCCAGCGGGTTTTGTTTGTTCCATACCACCATTTGAGAAGAAGAGGTGGTGCCCTTTTTCCTAAGGAATGACCAAATTGCATTATCAATCAATCAATCAAACTTTATTTATATAGCACCTTTGCATGCATGTACATTCTTTAAAATTATAAATGAATGAATAAATTGTGGCCTATAAATCTATAATCTTTGAAAATTTTACTTTTTGAATGGAATTATGGAAATAAATTAACTTTTCTATGATATTCTAAATTTTGAAAATGGTCTGTATGTGTACAATAGTTGACAACAGCTTCTGCTTCAGACAGGAGCAGTGCAAAAATCACAGCTTTGTTAATTACATGATCATGTTTGAAATTGTAATTTTGATCAGAAAATTATAAATTACTCTGTCTTGCTTGAAATTCAATTATGAACATAGTTACCTTGGGCTGGGGACAGCCAATGGGCTGCTGCCCGTGCGTGTGATGGTGTGTTCTGAGTGGTTGGAGGAGGATGAACTGGAAGACCTGGCCTCACTGGAGGAGTGTGGCAACTGTTCATCCAGCGGGTTTTGTTTGTTCCATACCACCATTTGAGAAGAAGAGGTGGTGCCCCTTTTCCTAAGGAATGACCAAATTGCATTATCAATCAATCAATCAAACTTTATTTATATAGCACCTTTCATACATTAAAACACAATTCAATTAAAGCATCCATAGTACAATAAAAAGATAAGAAGTTATTATATCGTTGGATGCAGAAAAAGCTTTCGACAAAGTTAACTGGTCCTTCCTCTTTGCTGTTTTAAATAAATTTGGCTTTGGGAAGTCATTTATTCACTGGGTGTCAGTATTATATGATTCTCCTAAAGCTACAGTTACTACTAATGGGATTATATCTCAGAGAAGCACAAGACAGGGATGCCCACTGTCCCCTTTATTATTTGCAATATTTATTGAGCTGCTTGCATTAGCTATACGCCAGGAAAGAAGGATTCAAGGAATTCACTCTGGGGTAAAAGAACACAAAATTTATCTATATGACGATGATATTTTACTTTATTTAGAAAAGCCTGCTATTTTGTTAGGGGAAGTATTTAACTTAATAACTAAATTCTCACATTTATCAGATTATTCTATTAACTGGACAAAATCAACACTACTACCTATTACAGAAAATTCATGGAACCCAGCAAGCCAGGACCCACTACTCATTTCCTATAGGCAATTTAAAATACTTAGGCATAAAAATCTCACCTAAATTAACTGATTTAATTCATTTAAACTTTACTCCACTTCTGGATAGCATTTATAGTGACTTGGAGCGCTGGAATAATCTTCCCATTTCTCTAATAGGACGAATAGCCAACATTAAAATGAAAGTTTTACCTAAAATAAATAATTTTTTCTTAATGATTCCATTCAAACCTATGTCTAACTGGTTCCAGTTGTTGGACTCCGCCGTTACAAAATTTTACTGGAAAAAAAAGAAGCAAAGATTAGTCTATATCCTCTTCAGAAAAGTAAATCCAAAGGAGGTCTAGAGGCACCAAATTTGATGCACTACTATATAGCTAAACAGCTACAATATATTATTCTATGGGCACAACCCAACAGAGATACTAACTGTTGGCTGGAACTAGAACAGAAGGATTGTAATAACCTCAGACTTCTAGATTTACTCTTTATTACAACATCGATTAAGCGACACAATTGCTTTAAAAACCCAATGATTTCCGCCAACCTGACCGCCTGGTGGAAGGCACTAGAAATTACAAAAGCCCAATTGAAGCCCTGCGGGCTTTCTCCCATATGGCATAACCCCGACTTTCAACTTAACAACCAATCGTTTTATTTAGGTGTGTGGGAGCAGAAAGGAATTACACATCTCCATCATCTTTTCTCAGATAATATGTCTATATCATATACATCCTTGCTCCAAAAATACAAAATAAAAAACAGAATTTTAGTTAAAAATATGATAAAGAAACAAATTCCAACACTTTGGGGTACGCTCCAACCGCCTGTTTTAGCTAAAGATACTACAAAGCTTTCTCCGACAACAACAAAAAAACCTCTCAAAAATATACAAGTTACTTTCGTATACTGATAAAATGTATTTACTTATCTCAAAATGGGAGACAGACTTGTCTATAGCTCTGGAATCTGACTTTTGTATTCAAGTTTGTGAAAACTTATTTAAAATGACAAAACACACAAATTTACAATTTATCCAATATAAAATGATTCATAGAACATACATTACTCAATATATGATGAAGAAAATGGGACTCTCAGACTCCGACATTTTTCTCCAGTGTTTACAAAACACTACAGACACTTATTTTCATGCTTTATGGTTATGCACTCCGGTTATATATTTCTGGACTAAAGTCTTAGAAAAACTTTCCGCTATCCTGGACTGTAGGATACCTTTATCTCCAAACTTGTGCTTGCTAGGTGACCTAACAACAACTGACTTACCACGTAAACAATTTCAATCTACACTTGTAGCCCTTACTATCGCTAAAAAAACAATTCTTGTTAACTGGAAAAATAAACAAACACTGAATATCGACCAATGGTCTAACCTCCTCATAAATCACATTTTAAAAATTAATAATAATAATAATAATAAAAAACATAAAATAAATAAAAATAAAGCAATAAAAAGTTCATTTTGTAGACTCAAAATTGTTGCTGTATTTAGTGTATTTTAGCACCCTGAAGATGATTCCAGCATTAATTTCATTGTGCTTATGCTCATTTTGAAGATTTTGACAGTTTCATCTGAAGTGTACAATCAGGGGCTGAAAACGCATTTAAAGCAATAAAAAGTTAATCTTGGCTCTCACACCGAAATAAAGAAACTCAAAATTTTGAGGGGGGGGGGGGTCTGTGTGGTTTGGGGGGCGGCTGGGGCTGGGTTGTGGTGGGTGGCGGGTTGTGGGGGAAGAGGGGGCTGTGGGCTGGTGGGGTGCCTACAATTGCATGTGCCCCGTTCTGCTGCGTTGGGCTTTGGGCGCGGGCTGTGTTGAGGTGGGAGGCGCTCCTGGGTATGCTCTCCGGCAGAGGTGGCCCCTGCGGGGCCCGGGGGTTGTGCCTTGGTGCTGCCGTGGCCTGGGGGGCCCCGGGGGTTGTGCTTGCTCTGTCCTGGCCGGGGTCGACAGCTCCCCTCTTTGGTGGAGGTTTTCATGTATGCCAGATCCACCACACCAGCATCCATCGCAATTCAAACGCAATCTGCTACTTCCTCTGGTCGTTGAATTGGTGGAGGCTGATGTCTCTGCTTCATCTATCCTTCCTTTCTTTTCTCAGTCTTTCCTTTGGTCTCTTGAGGTCTCCCTAATTTGTTTAGATGTTTCTGGAGTTGAAAGATTCTGGTTGGTAACCTGGTGGGTTGTAGGTGATGTCTGGTCGGTGCTGGATTTCACTTTCCTTTCTTTGATCCTTCCTCGGGTCTCCTGACAACCTCACGACTCTAGCTAGATTCTGAAGTATTCGGTTTAGGTGAACGGTATGGGATTTTTAATAGGTTTTAGGTGAATTAATGAGTACACACTCACACGCACGCACACATGCACACACTCACGCACAAACAAACAAAAACAAAAAAAGGAAGAGAAAAAAAAAGACTGGTAATATTCTTAAGATGGTAAAAAAACAATCTTGGCTAAATTTTTTATATGAGGAATAAAACTAAGCTCAGAGTAAAAAATGACGCCCAGGTTCTTCACACATTGTGAGGGTTTAAAATCTTGTAGCTTTGGTAAAAGTTTCTCTCTGACCTTCAGGACCGATGACTAAAACCTCTGTTTTGTCCTGGTTGAGCTGCAGGAAATTGACTGCCATCCATGACTTAATATCTAAAACACAATTTAAAAGGGTATCAATAGGCCCCAAGTCATCAGTAGACACGGCGATGTACAGGTGTGTATCGTCAGCGTAACTGTGAAAGTTGACGCCGTGTCTCCTGATGACTTCCCCAAAGGGAAGCATGTAAAGATTAAAAAGTGATGGGCCTGAAATTTAACCTTGGGGAACCCCACATTTAATTCCATGGGTTCCAGAGGAACATGTATCCATACTTACGAAGAAGTATCGATCTGTGAGATAGGAATACAACCAGTTAAAAGCAGTTCCACAGATGCTCACCTAGGCTTCTAAGTCTGTTTATTAAAATGTGGTGATTTACTGTATCAAAAGCAGCACCTAAATCCAGTAGCTACGTTTTTTCAGGTCTCATTTACACCTGATATCATTTAAAATCTTTAAAAGGGCAGTCTCTGTACTATGGTTCATCCTAAAACCATACTGATATTTCTTTAAAATATTTTTATCTAAAAAATAATTTAATTGGATAAAAAGATTTGTTTAAAAATCTTACTTAAAAACAGTAAGTTGGATACAGGTCGGTAATTATTACAAATGTTGGGGTCCAAATTGCTTTTCTTTAGAAGGGGCTTCACCACCGCCAGTTGAAAGGCGGCAGGGCAGGAAAGACACCTGTCTGAAGAGAGCAATTGATTATATTAAAAATTTGTTCCTCAAAAAATCCATAAAATGTCTTTAAAAGTGATTTGGGAATTGGATCTAAAAGTCAGGTTGTTGGGTTGACCTGGGAGAAAACTCGACCAAGTGTCCTTGCATCAACCTGGGCAAAACTTTCCAGTGTTTCCTCAGATAAAAGTAACTGTCCAGGTTTATTAAAACTTGTATTTTGATAAGCTAAACGACTGGACCTAATGCCATCAATTTTACTTCTGAGGTGGTCTGGAAAGCCCTCACAGAGAGAGTTTGTTGGAGTCTGTGTTAGCTTTTTAAAATCAGGATTGGTTAAAAGATCGAAAGTGGAGATTTTTTTTAAGGTTTTTTTTGTGTTAACTGCGATTAGATTTGAGAAATATGATGTTCTTGCCTGTTTAACTGTTTTATTGTAGGATTTTAGTTATTCACGTAATATTTCATAATGAACTGAAAGTTTAGTTTTTCTCCACCTCCTTTCAGCACACCTGCATTTTCTTTTTGATTTTTTAATCTCATAATTTCTCCACGGGGGAATAGTCTTTAATTTTATAGTTTTGGTTAAAAGTGGAGCTACTTCATCCAGAGTTGTTTTTAAATTCCTATTAAAATGATCACCAATAAAATCCCATGAAGCAGGTAAAAAGTCTGCAGGGATTCTTTTAAAAATCTCAATACAATTTGCAGCCACTTCAGAAGTTAGGTAGCGTTTCCTCACTGTTCTCGCCGGAGACTCCTGATGATTAAAAATGTTAAAAAATACACAATAGTGGTCAGATACAGCCAAGTCAACAACAGAAGACATACCAACGGACAGACCATAGGTTATGACCAAATCCAAAGTGTGTCCTCTGTTGTGACTTGGCTGTGTGACATGCTGTTTAAAATCAATGCAGTTTAAAAAGTTTAAAAATTCTCTGGACAGTGGGTCTGAGATATTGTCAACGTGCACATTAAAATCGCCAGTTATTAAAATTCTATTATAAGTAGTATGTAAAATTGATAAAAACTCAGTAATAAAAGAAGTGGAGTAATGGGGAGGTCTGTAAACTGAAACAGACAATGGGAGGATTGCTAAAAACAAAGACATGATATTCAAACGATAAATAACTGTTAAAAATAACTTCTCTTGAAGCTAAAGTGACTTTAAAAATTGATGCAGTCCCACCTCCACGTTTACCATCCCTGTTAGAAAATAAAAAGTAACAATTTGATGGGCAAGCCTCGGTGAGAGCAACTGGGGTATCTGTGCCGAGCAATGTCTCTGATAAAAGAATACCTTCTAGGTTGTTGACTAAAACCAGGTATTTATAATAGAAGTTTTGTTTAAAAGAGAGCGCACATTCAGCACAGCCAGTTTAATGTTTGCACCGAACATGCCCTCATGGTCACAAGTAAAAGAAGTGTTGACATATAAAAGATTGTTACTGTTAAAACCATTTTGTTTGTGTGTGGGGGGGAAAAGCGTCTGCCTGTGATGGTAAAAATCGGGAAACTGTACACTGGGGATGGTAATGATTGAGGGGCTTCAGTGAGAGGTATAGTGGTGAGTGTAGTTGGAGTTGTGGGTGAAGAAGAGTCCGAGCTGGAGGTGTTACAAGCAGTCAGTCAGTCTCGAGGGGTACATAGTGTCTAGCTACCCAGCCTGCTGGGATGAAATCTATCATGTATATAATAAGAGGGCCGATTCCAGAACAGATTAAAATTGTCAATAAAAACAACACTGTTCAGTGGACATGCAAATTGAAGCCACATGCTCAGACTGAGGAGTCTGCTGAACCGCCACGATCCACGTGCCAGTGAGGGGAGGGGCCCCGAGATAAAAACGGATTTTCCACAGCCGCGCAACAGCTGAAGCAGATTGTTAAAATCTCGTATTGTCACCTCAGATTGTCCACGAGACGTGTCGTTAAAACCAACATGTAAAATTAGCCTGGAGATCGATGACGGGGAGAGAACTTAAAAGTCCTGGTAGTTTATCGATGATTACTGGGACAGTGGCACCCGGTAGGCAGTGGGTAACTATTAAAAAAACCCCGAACATTTCTAATAATTGAGTCCCTAATTATTACTGCAGTTGGGGAAAACAGGGAACGTGGAGATGATGAATAACGCGCAGAGGATGACCCTGGAGACGGACCTGAAGGCCTCCCATTCAACGGCCTTGGATGCTCCGACAGCCGTGGTGAAGAGGAGCGGCAGGCGGCTTCCCTACATCGCTGTAGCACTGGGGTGAACAGGATGGCTCCCCTCCTGGGCTGTGGTGCTGAAGTGGATGAAGGTCTGGTTCGGCGAGTTGAGGTGTTTGGAGAGTGTTCCAGTCCCGGAAATGGAGGATGGATCCATCAGAGGACGCTGAAGGCCGACAATCCAGGGAGGGTGCCAGGGGAGGGAATTCCTCCAGATCCAGGATGTTAAACTTATTATTCTATTGGATATTGAAATGCTGTGCCCATGAGGAACGCCGATCCCCTCTTCTTCCACGAGGACCAACCACTACTCCAATGGTGTAGAGCTGACTTTTGGCCTTGCTCCAAACCGTGCCCAAGCCATATTCGTCGCCGGGAGAGGGTCCACGACAGAAAGGCCAGGGCGGGGAGCCTGCTTCGCTGGATGGAGAGGCCGTCCGCCGCGATGGAGAGGCCGGCCCCTGAGGCGGAGAGGTCGCGATGGAGATGGCATTAACTTGTAAAATGGTATTCACTGAAACACTGATGTGATACAAGCAAAAGCAATTGTATACAGGTTACTCAAGATTCGCAGACTGACAGTGTGCACGTCTTGCGTGGTGGGAGGCAAGCATCCACAAAGGGTGGTTGAGCAGCAATGAAAATTCATTAGTGGTGTCCTTTGTGCATGATTCACTTTGCATTTTCTATGTTAAAAGTCCAATTAAAAGCAATTACTACAATCAAACCATTTTTGTAACTTTCAATGAGACTTCTGCACCTCAGCAGGTATTTTGGCCCACTACTTATGAGCAAACTTCTCCAATTATCTTAGGTTTAAGCTCCTTCCACAGATGTTCAATAGGATATAGATCAGGGCTCAGACCCTGAACAGATTCAATCAATTCCAACGATGGTCCTCACTCCCACTCTCTCTGCTAGGTCATGTGGAAAGTGTACGTATGAATGTTTTACCCAGACTGCTGTACTTATTTCAAATGTTGCTGACATTCCAAAATAATTTTTTGATTACCTGGACAAAACAATGCCAACATTTATCTGGCAAAAAAAGCCTAAATTTAAGATACCATTTCTGGGCTGCACAGATAAGGCCATTGATAACATGGATTCGAAATGACACACAAACACACTGGCTTGACATTGAGAAAAGTCTATGTCCAGACCCATTAGAAAATTGGGCCATTGTAGATATGCCCCCTAAGAGTATGGCAGTTTGGACAAAAATACTTTAAAGATTTGGAAAAAAATAGTTTACGTTCAAGCTACCACAGACAATTTCACTTTTAGCGAACATTGGGCTTGTGAGACCTTTGCCCCTAACAACAGTGATGCTGGCTTTATGAAATGGTCAGATAATGGGCTGAGCTATGTATACTAGTTAATCAAGGACGAACCTTAAAACAAAACAAACAAAACTTAAAAATGAGCTAAGATCTTTTCTAAGAACACACAAAGAATGGGAATAACTTAGAAGACCCGCATCCTGAGAAAAATGCCTAATGACACAAAGAAAAAAGGGAAGAAAGAACATAATTGGTAACATTTACAATGTTTTTTGATTCTACACAGATAAAAAGGAGGTGGGAGACTGAGCTGAACAAGATAATATCTATAGACACTTATACACATCTTCTCACAAATTCAAACACATGGAGGGAATTTAGGTGGAAGATAATTAGCAGATTTTTTAGAACACCAGAAATAACGGCCAAAATGGGGACAACACATAGCAGCTAATGTTGGAGGAGATGTGGCACAACTGTTGCCAACCACACTCACATATTCTAGTCATGTTCCAAATCGGACGTATTCTGGAAAGATGTTTTTTTTATGCTCTTAAAGTAGTTTTTAAGCAGAATATTATTCCACAAAGCCCTCTAACAACATTATTAGGAGTGACACCGGAGGGTATGAGCAGAGATGAAAAATATCTTTTGAACATACTGCTCACGGCAGCATTGAAATGTGTGACTATCAGGTGGTTGAAGCCAGATCCCCCGACATATAATGTATGGAATCAGAAACTAGACATAAAAAAAAAAATATATATATATATATATATATAAAAATATATAAATAAACTGTATTTACCAAACGTTGGAAGCCCATCATGCCCTTACGAATACAATGAATAAGCAACCTATGTCAGCTAACATGTAACATTGAATTGTAAACAAGTGCACAATAGGGACTTTGGAATGGCACTGAGCATTCAGAGTGGACTTACCCCCCACCCTTTTTTTTCCTCTTCCTCCTTCCCCTCTATTTGTATGGTTGTAATGTAACTGCCAATATTTTGCATTTTTCTTTATTTGGCCATTGTATAAAGATATGAAAACTATGCATGACTGTATGATGTGAATGTACATGTAAACAAAAGGAAATGTATGTTGTTAATAATAATTGTTAATAGCAAATAAAAACGAGGTAAAAAAATAATAGGTGTTATTAACACTGCTGAATACTTTCATAAAACAAGTCTAAAATCACAACGGTGTCATTTTGCCAGTTTTTTTTTTTATTGCTGACTTTTTTTTAAGTACTATAAAATAAGTGCCAATGTCTGCATCATTCTTGGGTTCCTTTGAACAGATTGCTGCTACCATACCTATATGGTCAATTGGAGACATTTCTGAATGCAAATGAGTCTAAACATTTGTGAGCATGTAGTTTAAGACTAGGTGGGATTTATAAACAAAGTACTTTACTGGTGTGCATTTGATTAGTGTATGCACGTTTGATAAAGACTGATTTTTATTCAAAATTTCAGCCCTACAAAATAATTTTAAACCTTTTATACGCGTGGCTGGTAAATGAGGCCCCAGGTATGTCTAGAGAAGAGGAGTCATTGCAGACTGTATTTGACTTGACTTTTTCTGTATGAATTTTATTGTAAATTATTTTGCGGACCTAACGAAACCATCTTCCAAAATGTTACAAATCTGGCCAAAACTCAAGCGTGCATTACACTAACCAATTGGAAAGTGAAGGTTGGCTGTAGAAGAGGTCTGCAGTGTCACTCGTGAAGCTGGAAGTCACACACACCTCCTCTGTGATGAGGGAAAAGTCACTGCTGAGACTTGTCACACTTCCACGATCCCTGGACTCTGAGACACACACGACAGAGATGTGGTTGCTGAGTAGTTTTCACATTGTCCTGAGAAAGTACAGTACATTTTCACCACTGTCTTGTCTTACAGTTAGGGGAAATAAACATGGGAAATTAGGTTAAGGCTACAACTGAAGACCATAATTGTGTCAATGACATAAGTAAACAATTAATTTATTCATTAATTAAATCGAGGGATTGACTGAAAAAAAAAAATCACGAAAAGATCATTTTTATTGTATACTGTCATTAAGGGTGTCATTTGATGCAAACTGACAGCACCTATGAATACAAGCTTTGAAACAAATGTGGCTAGCTACTTGCTGAGTGATAAAAGGGTAACTTTAGAGCTCTGTACATCTCAAATGTGGAAAACGGAAATGCTTTATTTTTTGCAAGAAGGAGATCTGCCTTAGCTCTAATGGATATGATGATAAAACTAAGCTATCCGGCTCCCCTTATGACTCCTTATGTTCCTCCTCATTTCTTTAAGGAGGTTCTCCCGAACATTGGTCACGCAGTTTTGGCTATTATCAACTGCAGTGCAACCCCTGCTCAAGAAACCTGGTCTTGACTCTTGATTAAGGTGTGTAGTTCAATTTTAGACCCATTTCCAAGCTGCTGTTTATTGAAAAAAATCTGGAAAAAGTGGTGCACACTCAGTTGAAATCTTTCTTGAATGAACATAACATCATGGAGGTTTTGCAGTCAGATTTTAAGATGATGTATAGTCAGCCCTGTAACGAGTTTTTAATTACATCTGCTGGCTAATGGCACTGGAGACTAAGGCTATGTTCACACTGCAGCTCAAGTCCAATTTTTTGGCCCATATGTGACACGTATCAGATTTTTTTATATAGTGTGAAACAGTACAATTTGTGATTTTGTCAAATTCGATCTGGGTGGACTTCCGGTGAGACGGTCGAGCATTATGGACGTGTAAAGTAGGAGCTCCCGCAGGCCAACGATTAAAACTCTGCTAAACTCGACAAGTATTTATGTTGAGATGAGTGGAGTTTCAACAAAATCGAAGAATAAAAGGGCCCCGGACAACCAAGGTAAAGAAAGGACAAACGCGAACAACGATAGCAAGCTACCACTGTAAGCCAGCATGGAGGCATTTCAGAACAGCCTGGACTACATTTGCCAACAAATTCAAGACTTACGCAACGGCATGAAGATGGATCTGAAAGCCCATAGAGATGAAATTACAGCTCAAATGAGAACTGAGCTGTCACAATTCAAGGAAGACATTGATCAGAAATTCACCAAAATTACTACGGACATCGGACAACAAAATGAGAAGGTAAAGGCCGCTGTCTAACGCACAGAGAAAATCGAGTCGTGAAGCCACGAGGCTAACTGTATGCTGCAAGAAGTGATACAAGAGCAACAAAAACCGTGGACAAATTGGATGATTTGGAATCACGTTCAAGACTGAACAATTTACGGATTTATGGTACGCAAGAGGAGGCAGAGTCCAAAAATGGCTTGATGGCGCAATTTATGGATAAGTGGCTCCGTGAAGAATTTTCGCTTGAGTTTGATCTACAAATTCAACGTGCACACTGAGCCCTTGGCCCGAAGCCAAAACCCGACCGCCAGCCCAGATCGATTGTCGTCTTTTTTTCAGCAGTTCACGGTGAAAGAGATGATTTTGAGAAAGGCGCAGGAGAAGAAAGTTGTCACTTACGACGGCCACCAGATTAATTTTGATCATGATTATTCGGAGGACGCTACAACAACGCAAAGCATATGTCAATGTCAAGAAAGTCTTAAAGAAAGAAGGCATCCAATTCCAGACTCCTCTTAACAAGATGTGCATCCACTGGACCAGTGGTGTGAAAACATATGGCAGCGCGGATGAGGCAACCAGCGACCTGATGGAAAGAGGATACGAGGTGGACAACGCGGCGGCTGTCGGCCGGGGGGCCGCTGTCATGAGGAAGCGCCAAACGACTGGGTCCGCGACGTGGAAGAACACGAGAAGCAGGCGCACGGAGGAGGCTATCAGAAGAGCGCAAGGACGACTGCAAGAATACCAGCTCTGGGGGATGTCAGCCTGAGGTGGAAAGCTTGTGGAATGGTGTTTTGCTGAATGAAGGTAACCCAAATGTGGCCTTGGTGGGGTATGGAATTATGCAGTTGAATCATGGGAGACTGAAACGTCTCAATGACTGGTAAGAGTATATTATCCTATACGGGTTAATTCTCATTGCTGGTAGGGAGCCCTCTTTTTATGAAAGAGTATGGGTGGTGGGTTGTTGGCTTCTCTTTATGGAGGTCTTTATATTTTCTTTTTCATTTAGTTCTAACAGTTTTGTATGTTCATGTTGGATTAACAGTTTTGTATGTTCGTGTCGTATTAGTAGAAAGCCTGAGGAAGATTTTTAAGATGGACAGTATTGAAAAGGTTTATGATCACTCACCAAGAAGAAATTAAAATACTCTCCTTGAATGTCAATTGCTTAGGAACCCCAGTTAAAAGGGCTAGGATAATGAGACCAAACTTAAGAAGGAAAAGACACACAATTTTATGCAAGAAACTCATTTGTCAAAAGTAGAACTTGAGAAATGAAAGAGGTTCTGATTCAAAAACACATTATAGTTCGAACTCTAATGCCCGTAAAAGAGGAGTAGCGATATTGATATCTAATATGGTCAAAATTGTCAATTACTTAGGAAACCCAGTTAAAAGGGCTAGGATAATGACCAAACTTAAGAAGGAAAAGACACACATACATTTTATACAAGAAACTCATTTGTCAAAAGTAGAACTTGAGAAATTAAAGAGGTTCTGATTCAAAAACACATATTATAGTTCGAACTCTAATGCCCGTAAAATAGGAGTAGCGATATTGATATCTAATATGGTCAAAATTGAACTTCATAAAGAAATAAAGGATAAAGAAGGTACTTATATTATTGTGAAGGGGAAGATTAACCAAACACTAATAAATCTAGTGAATATATATGCACCTCCAGAGAGTACTAAAGGCTTCTTTAAATCCTTGTTTGATGTTATAGCCCTGGAAACAGAAGGCATATGCGGAGGTGATTTCATTGTTGTGATGGATTATGACATGGATACAACCAGTTTTACAAGAAATAAGAAGTCGATCACAAAGCTTGTGAAGAATACATGGGATGACATGGGCTTTTTTGATGTGTGGAGGGATCTGAATCCATTGGAAAGAGATTTCACTCATTATTCAGCAACACATTCCACTTATTCTAGAATTGATTTTTTTTTCTTTATGCAGAAGGAGGACAGGGATAAAATAAGAGAATGTTTCCAAAGCTTTCCTCAAACCCCTGGATTTACCCTCCATCGGCACGACACAAAATGAGAAGATAACAGCAGTAATAACAATTGAAGAAATTCGAAAAGCAATTGGAAAATTGAAGCCAAACAGAGCACCAGGGAGTGATGGATTTTCGTCCGAATGGTATAAGATGTTTACTGAAGAATTGACACCTTTACTTTATACTACCTTTAACTGGATTATAATTTAGGGTAAAATCCCTCCATCCTGGACCGAAGCAATTATTACAGTGGTCCTGAAACCATTGAAAAACAAGGAGCATTGCCAGAATTACAGACCTATATCGGTATTAAATGTAGATTATAAAATATATACTTCAATTATATCGACCAGACTCCATTTGATAGATGAGGAGCAGTGTGGGTTTGTAAGAAGTAGATAAACACAAGATAATGTTTGAAGAACAATACATGTTGTACTTAAAATACGGAAAGACAAAATTCCAGCTGCTTTGATTGGTTTAGATGCAGAAAAAGCGTTTGATAGAGTCAACTAGGAATTTTTATACTTAAAGCTGCAATATGGAACTTTTTTCCCAAAAATAACTTTACAGTAAGCTTTTTATTTCACCATTTATGACTGAAATGCCTTCTAATTAGTAGATTAGCACCTTAGCTGTTCACAATGGGTACTCCTGCAAGCCTCTGGCCAATAGTTTTCAGACTGGAATCGGGTTAGAATTTCCCGCGCCTTGTCTGCAGATGTGACTTAATGTGCGTGGAGTGTATGCGGTATGTGCAGTTTCATTTTTCATCAGCAGGTGGCAGTAGCGATTCGAAATGGAATATTCTACGTTCAGTAGCTTTAACTTTGGGAAAATTTGGATTTGATGACAAATCGATTCAGTGTATTAAGTCGTTATACCACAAACCCACAGCTAGAGTAAAGGTCAATGGCTCCCTATCTGGACGATTCACATTGGAAAGAGGAACCAGACAGGCTTGTTGTCTAAGCCCCACGGTGTTTGCTTTATACATTGAACCATTGGCCGAGATGATAAGACATGATATTACAATAGAAGAGGTAGAATTTGATAACCAAAAACATATAATTTGTCTTTTTGTGGACGATATTATGATTTATTTAAAAAATCCCAGATTCATTTCTCCGCCTAAAACAAATTCTGGATAGATTTGGCCTATACTCAGGTTACAAAGTGAATATACCTAAAACACAAGTTATTATCTTTAATTGTGCACCGACACAGGAACTAAAAGAATGGCAAATTAAGTGGGATGCTAAATTTATTAAGTATTTGGGCATAAATCGAACTAAGGCTCCTTTGAAATTAAGTCTAATTATGGGCACATTGACAAAGCCATAAGGGTAGATTTGGAAAGATGGCCTACTTATCCAATGGGATTAGGTGATAGAATAAATGTAGTAAAAATGAATATCCTGCCACGACTGTTATATTTATTTCTAGCTCTGCCTGTGAATATTCCGAAGGACCAATTTCTTAAATGGGATAGGTGTCTGTCTCGTTTTATATGGGAAGGTAAACGTCCAAGAATCAGATATGCCACGCTACTACAAAGACAAAGTGGGATGGGCACTTCCTAATTTAAAACAATATTTTTATGCCGCACAATTGCGTCATCTGGTCTGTTGATGTGATGTGGGATATGTGGCTAAATGGAAGCATATTAAAGTTTCTTCACTCGAATATCCAATACAAATATACATGGGACAAACAGAGACACCTGTTTACTTAAAAAATCCTAATATCAATTCAGTGGTATCATATACACTGAAGGTATGGTACTCTATGGTGAAACAATAAAAAATAGGAAAGGAAATTAGGACTATTAAAATGGATCTCATTCGATACTAAATTTAAACCAAGTAAATTGGATGGTGGGTTTAAAATTTTGGGCGAATAGAGGAATTATGGCTATGTGTACCATTATTAAAAAAAGGAGAAATATTATGTTTTCAGGAGTTAAAAGATACATACAACTTGAATAATAGGGACCTCTTAAAATATTTGCAAATGAGGGATTATTATATCAAAGATATTAAGACGTGTGAAGATAAAATACACCGTTATAAAATCACTTGCAAAAGCCTATGATGCCGGTGTCCCAAAAACTGTCATCTTTATTTCATTGTTTGATGGATTCAAGATTGGTGTCTACACTGTATGTAAAAACTAAATGAGAAAGAGAGCTGAGTGAGATGGTCACTGAGGGAACGTGTCATGATATGTGGAAAATACACAATTCGACATTACAATCTTCCAATTGGAAAGAATTCCATTGGAAAAATGGAATGCGCTATTTTTATCACACCTAATATTAAAAGTAAACAAATGAAAACTCAGCAGACATGTTGGAGACAATGTAAATGTACTGATCCAAATCATACACACATATTTTGGGAATGTACTTATGTCCGACCCCTTTGGGGGAGCATTCACTCAGCTCTCTGTGATGTTTTGGGGTATCCGGTTCCAAGGTCTTGTTTGGTTTTATATTTGGGATATTTGGAAGAGGCTGTGCATAAAGATGATCAATATTTTGTCAATGTACTCCTGGTGGCTCGCAAAAATGCCATTATAAAAAACTGGCTTAAGACTGAAGCACCGTCATTTAAGCAATGGCTGATAATCGTGGATGACATACTGGACATAGACCACCTTACATACAGATTGAAGTAAAATCTCTTTCACAAGAATTAGGGGAAATGGCTGACATTCAGGGAAAATTTGCTTTCGGATGGATCATAACATAATGTGACAGCTTTTTGTTTGTTTTTCTTTTCTTTTCAAATCCGAGGACAATGTTGTTTTACTTAAAATGTTAAATAAATGAAGAATGTTAAAATAAAATCCGATCTGGGCCTCATTCGTATGTGGATATAAATCGTATACATATGAGAGGCGGCTGTACTGTAAATGCTCAGCCGTATGCATCTGACCTTTATATCATCAAAAGTCCAATATGCGCTCTGCGCGGTTGGCGGCGAATGCTTGGAAGGTAGACTACTGACATTCGTCTGTGAATCTGCAAAGCCGTTTTGAGTAACAGTGTTAAGTTTATGTTTGTCGTTAGTGTAATTACACTTGAAACATGAAGCATAAAGTTGACAAATGGCAAATGGTATTTAATTTATATAGCGCTATTCCACCTTACAAGGCTCTCAAAGCGCTTTACATTTCGACTACCCATTCCCCCACTGATGACGCAGCATCAGGAGCAACTAGGGGTTCAGTATCCTGCTCAAGGATATGTCGACATGGTCACAATGGCATGGGATCGAACCCACAACCTCTGGATTGGGAGACGACCACCATACCACTGAGCCACGCCACCCGACATTTGTTGCGATAATTGAAATTCAGCCATGCAGATGGTTCATCACACACGGAAATGACGCAACGTCATCTTCCGTAGACGTCTCAATAAAATGAAGAGATCGAGTATCGCCTTATTTCCTCAAAATATTTCTACCTATTCCAACCTCGCTACTGTGGCTATATGACATGAAAAATTTGCTTTTTACACGCAGGACCATATTTATTTGTTTGTTTTTTTTGCACGTCATTCAACTTGCTATATGCGCATGCGTGTCACATTGCGGGCGCGTTGCGTTCATATTAGAAGTCGCATTTGTCTTTGTAATGTGAACGAGTACATAAAATCGGATTTAATGAAAAATCCGAATTGGGCATTGTGCCCAGCAGTGTGAACGTAGCCTATGTGTGTCTTGTTTTGTTGGATTTGACTGCAGCATACGGTGGACCACAGCATCCACAGCCGCTTATCCGGGGTCGGGTCGCGGGGGCAGCCCAGACTGCTCTCTCACCAGCTACTTCAACCAGCTCCTCCGGCGGGATCCCAAGGCGTTCCCAGGCCAGCTGAGAGACATAGTCTCTCTAGCGTGTCCTGGGTCATCCCCGGGTCCTCTCGCCAGTGGGACATGCCCAGAACCAGCAACGCATCCAGGAAGCATCCGAACCAGATGCCCGAGCCACCTCAACTGGCTACTCTCAATGTGGAGGATAAGCGGCTCTGAGCCCCTCCCAGATGACCAAGCTTCACACCCTATTTCTAAATGACAGGTTGAAGCCGTGGCGTATTAAACCCCGACCCTAAAATACATTTAAGACGCATCAGCCACAGACTTGCAGGAGTACCCATTGTGAACAGCTACGGTGTTAATCAACTAATTAGAAGATGTTTCAGTCATAAACGGTCAAATAAAAAGGCTATTGTAAAGATATTTTTGGGCAAATTGTTACATAGGGCAGCTTTAATGACTTTCTGTACATAGTTAATTTGCGTACGACTCAGAGATAATAAAAAAATATATATATATATATATATGAATACTGTTACTGCTAAAATGTTAGTGTGCCATACACTGAAGCCACAAATTCCTTGTGTTTTGGCGAATCTCTCATGGTCCTGCTATTTTTCCATATAGTGAATTACTGATGTTGCCCTGAACGTATCAATATTAAGTATATAGGGTCAACACCTGGAGTGTTGGGGTAACCTTAAAAAGCCTGTGTAGTGCTGGTCATAGATTTATTTATTTTTAATCTAGATTAATCTCACTCTAATTCTGGAGTTCATCTATATAAACCTAGATTAAAATGCTCCATTTGAATTTTGACAAAGGCAGTACATGTTACTGAAATAATGACACTTGCTGATTATAAGTCTCTTTTGTAAAAGATGGATAAAGTTAGGCCAGAATGTACATGAGCAGTCTAATTAACAATATCAATCAAGTCTGTCAAACATGATGGGGAGCAACGAGACCAGTCCAGGGATGGAGCGACACAAATACATTGACCCTGTCATTTTTATTTAGGGCTGACGGTCTGGCCAGGAACGCCACGACTCCTAACCACACCTGGCTACCACGTAGCTCTGCCACTGATGTTGATTGGTTCAGTTTGCTATCCATATTTCAAATTGGTTAATGGGTTGCTCCGTCTAAATTGTGAGCCGGTCTGTTGGGTAAAATTTAGGAAAATTATCATTAAATAGCACCACATCGGCCCCAAAAGACAGATGGCAGATGGCCAGTCCAGCCCTGCAAAAGTCTTTATTTAAAATAAAACTGGGTCGTACATCTTTCCGTCCCTGTTGCGGGGTTCTCTTAATGCTCTGCCCCTCCCCTGGGCATCACATGGAAGTTATTAGATATTCATTGAATGTGTTTTAGCACGCAAGGCATTTTAATTTCACTTAGCTCTCACTATACATTTGCTCATATGGTCTCACTTTGAATAAATAATGAAACAAGCGTCTTATTTAATAAATGAAACACAAACTTTCAGTAACCTCACCTCTGAGACGAACAAACAGAGCTTTTAAGGGTCCCATAAACTATGCCCATATTTGGACTTCCTGGATTGATGTAATGGGTGTGTGCGTGGTGCGCTTTCGCTCCTTATCTCATCATAGACCGCAATGACATCGTCCCATATTGGTTTATTTAATCAATCCCCATGCTGTATTCTGTGTATCTGTTGTTTTTATTTTTATCTTTGTTTTGCACTCACGCTGAGAGTCTGCCGGTGCAGTGTGCAGCGCCCGCGTGCGCCCCAGAAAAGTATGTTCTCACCGCCAACCGGCTGCCGCCGACATGAGACAGACTGGGCCCATCTGGGCCGGCCTGAAACACTAACAGAAGACTGACGAGTAATCAGTCACGATGCCCAATACATCCACGCCACTACATTGAAGTCAAATTCTGCTTGTCTGACTGCTTGGTACACTTTTGTCTGTTTGTACTTTTTGAAATAAGATTAACAGTGATATTTATTTGATCGTGAGATGAGAGTCACGTGTTATTGCAGCACGTTAACGCCTTTAACAGCCCAGTTCTAGTAGCAACTATTGCTGACTTACTCAACTGGCAGAGGTCCTCTACTGTAAAATCACCATCTTTGAAGTGGGAGTTCTTCTTTCTGTAAAAAGGCAAGACATCGAAGCAAAAAATACAACCAAGAGGTCTTTATGAGTTGTATGATTGGTAAGTAATTAGACAATATTATGTAAATCATGTCAGGTGGGAAAAATAAATCTCCCATTTAAAAAACAAATGAACACACCTCTGATTTTTAATAGCAGAGAACTTCTCTGAGACAATGTGCTTCAAAAAATTGAAGCAAAAAAAAAATATCTGAAGGAGAAAGAATTGTTACTATCAAATGGTGAAACAGCAAAAAATAAAAATTTTATACACACAATTTTAGTTTACTCATTGAATTGTTTTTAAGCTTTCTTTCATGATGTACACGGCAACTGAAATGGCAATTGTAAATGTACCTCCTCCCCTTTGGAAAGTCGGTCTGGCAACATGTGACTAGAAAGAGAAACAGAAGGATGAAACATCTTAAGAAGGAAGTGAGAACCCAACCCCAAAAAGTTGCACATTAAAAACAGACTATAGCAACAGCAGTAAGACTTTGTAAGCAGTATTTTTGGGGACAACAGCAGGAAGACAACATGAAAAAGTACCCCAATAATAATCCAATTTGTTGGCACCTTACTGTAAAAATAAAAGTAATCAAATGTGGCAAACGTCAGATGAAGAATGCTAATTGAAAATATGCATTCATTACAGAGTGATTGCGGAATTGAGTTCCTAAAATGACTGGCTGCAGGTTTGAACGATCTGGACTCAAAATAAGTTAGGCGAGAGGTACAGTGATGAGCATGGAGAAAGAAGAGCAGAGAATATGGGATGGAAGAGATAAGGGGGTGCCAGATTATAGGGAGACTTGAAATTGGGGAGAGAGCTCTTGTATTTAATTGGCTGTTTGACTAGTAACCATTGCACGTTCTTGATGATTAAAGACGGCTAAATATGATCTAAAAAGGACTTTTAAGCCATAGGGCTCTATTTTTGTAGACAGGTGCACATGCACTTAAGGTAAAAACGGGCACATCTCAATTTTCATGGCGCCGCAAGAGTAGTCTGCTCTGTTAGGAGCTGTGTTGCACCTTTCTGAGTGTTCTAGCGGACACAGCTGTTGCGCGCCCGGCGCATCTGGCAATTTGTTAACTAAGGAGTCTGCGCTCAGTAAGAAACTGTGTGTGCGTGTTGAGGAAAATGAATTGGCAGCTGCAGCCCATGCAATCTAAAATATTGCTTGAAAAAAATCCGAACATAACTGAAAAAAATTCTCAAAACTGTAGACTACCTATAGAAATGGGATCTAATGGCATCCTACCAGCCAACGTACCTCTGAAGTCAGAGATGTGATGTTTTATCAAACTTTTGCACAGCTTTTTCTCATATGTTACATGACCACTGTATGTACAGTATTCATTGTTATTTCTTACCCAAACAGGAACCAGTCATAAGCAATGGTCAGATATAGGATCTCGGCTGCTTCCAGACTGCTGTGTACAGCACCATCCTGCAAAGAAGTAAATAAAAAAAGTAAAAAATAGTAGTCGTGGCAAAACTGCAAATGATACCTCAGCAGCCTGTGCAAACTCATCTCGCGTTGTCATGATTTCCACATTTTGCCCCACTAGCTTGTTGTAATGATTGTTGTTTTAACTGTTTTTGAGGACTTCCCTTGCACAACGGCTTCATTTACACCACGTGATACAGCCCCAAAATTGACGGGAAAGAACGATCTTGTCAAAACTGTATCATTTTAGGAAGATGATGCCAAGTGGATGTTTAGCTGCGTGTTCGGTCATCGTGCCCTTTGAAAAGTAATTGACAGAGTGTGAGATATTTTGGGGCTGATATGTATGCTTTGGAGGGAAAAAAAAAATCTGAGCTTTATGAGAAACTTGAGGTTGCCATGCGGCTGTTCTGATTTTGATGCATGTGTGACAGATTATTAATCTGGGAAATAAATTATAAAATGTTTTCATGTACACCCTGCAATGTGCTCACATAGTATTTATTTCTGTTTGATACATTGAATGAGTTTTTCTATGTACATTTGAAATGTCCTACTGCGCGAGTGGTCATTGAACACACCTCGAGTCTTCTGCAGAACGCGAATGACATACTTGTTTTTCTTTTGCTTCTCTCCATGCATCTCGTTTGTAGAATACAAGCACTTTTGCTGCCGATTTAAGAGCCAATTTTAAATGCATTACATTACACTAGAACGAGACAGTTGGATTTGAACGTTATGGACGCTATTGGCGACCATGACTCGGGGGTAGTAGCGCAAGTCTCCCAAGTAAAAAAAATTTATTAGTTTTTTCCCCCAATGCATTTCACTGCAATGCATTAATTATGCAGATTTTTGCTGCTCGCGGGCCAGCCCAATCCCTATCCCCAACAATGTATCTTAATTGATGGCCAAAGTGTTTGCATGAAGCTTTGAAATATATATAAATAGCACAATAATACTTGGTCAGGACTTAGTGGATTTCATCTATTGTAGGGATGGTGTGGAAGGTAACCCCTGCTATAAACGAGGGATTGGTGTATCTGCATTCACACAATGAAAATATGTACTGCTATCCATACAACTGCTATCATACTGCTAACATTACAACCACATATGCTAAATTTAATGACTTATTCAGTAACACAGGGTAAACTATTGTGTTAACACTTGACCAAATGAACCACACAGAGAGAAAACTAAAACTCAAAATGGATTTAACTGACAAAACAAGTGTGAAAGCACCATCCATGGAGCAGAGAGGAACAGAAAAGTGTAAAGTATCAACTTACTGCCCAAAGAGACAGCCTGAGAAGAGAAACAAACAGAGGTGTTCGGTCCCAGCCTGATATGCAGTGCACAAGAAGGCCACTCTCATCTGTAAACAAGAGCATGTTGGATTTAAATATATTTTAGATTAAATTTTCATTTAAAACACATCCATTTCAATGATGTTTTTTTTATCACATAAGGGAAACTTTTTCTTCTTCATTCTGCAGTATTGCAATGTTGCATGCACTCCATGTGCATCACAAAGAACCCGAACCTGCAGACAATCAAGGTAACGTAAGTAAGTCAAAGTGATAAGATGATTAAACTGTGTCGTGACAGGTGTTAGATGGAATAAGAACTCCACTTTTGTTTCAAGTTCAGACCACTTTATTCCATTGCGTTCTGCTCCCACCACCGTTACAACAACCGCCCAACACTCGCTCTCCCCCAAGAGCTTCCTTGGCCTAAAAGACGTAGCACTGCCCTCTTGCGGTGTGGTATGTGAAGGTTATTAAATTGAACAACAATCTCAGTCTCTTTAAAAATAAAATAAAAACAAGAAAACAAATGAACATTATACACAGGTATAACATAAATGTGTTATATGCAAATACTGAACTGAAGATGCTCCCTTTTTGGTCAGTCTGCCAATTGATCTTTGGTGTCTGACCACAGCACCTTTTTAACTCTTATGGTTTCAATGGGGTCTTTAATAGAGCTGATTTTCAAGCGATGCCTTTTTTCAGCAACAAATTTAGTAGACTTCAGTGCATCCATAAGAGAATGATTATCAGTAACGCAGATTATTGGTACAGGTTGCTCAGTACTACCAGCATAGAGTTCAGAGAATAATGTTGACAAAAAAATTGCATTGTCAATTTCCTCAGACATTGCTAATGTTTCACCTGCAAGTGTACTCCTGACAATTCTCTTGATTTTCTTTGACAGCCGAAATAGGAGAAAACAGTCTGTTTTCACCCATCAAAACAGTGAAGTGGCCACCTTGAGTACCTCCATCTGAGAGATTTGCAAAAGATGCATCAGTAAATGTAACCAACTTCAGGCTATCGTCTTTTCCAAGGTGTTGAAAGTTCAACTCAACTGTCTTAGTTTTGATTTTAGACACAACTCTATGTGCTTCATGAATGGTCTGTATGGGACCACATTTGAGATTTTATGACAGATTACTGGCATCAAACATCATCTGTCTATTGTTGTTCTCTTGATCACAGGTAATCTGAGAGACGTAATCATATTCTTGAGTAACTTTCTTCAGTCTGAGTTGATGAACTCGAACACAGGTGCCTCTATGTCTAACAAAAACAACTGCACCATCCTGTCCAATGACCATTTCCTGGCCCTTTCAATTCAGGACAGTCCACTCTTTTGTAGTAAACCTTGTCACAGAGTTCAAACTTCTCATCTGTGTGACGCACTTGTTTCTTTAGTGCTCTTCGTATTCTCTCAGAATATTCTGCTTCAGTTAATATCTGAAATATGCTTGGCGGGATACCAGTGACGTTATCGGTAAGTATGGCTGCCTAAAGTGATAGCTCCCATGAGTAAAAACTGATTTCGCCCCATAACCAATCAAGGAAGATAGAAACTCAATTAAATTTAATTAAGAAAGTGGGGAGAAAGGATGCAAGCAAGAAAGGCACTACGGAAGAGCCTAAAACTGAGGTGAGCACTCACTAGAAGCTAAAGCTAATGTTAGCCCTAAAGCTACAGATGACATGGGCCTCGCTAAAATTTTGGATGAGATATGCGACTTCCGTAAGGATGTGAAACAGCAACTATATGACATTAAAAGCGATCTTGCGAATGTCAGTCAAAGAATTACGGAACCTACGCTTGGAAAGCTGCTAAAACTAATTAGCCAGCATGAGAACAAGCTGGTCCAGAAGAGAAAACCTCTGCAAATCTTTAATGTCCCAGAGGGTTGCAAAGGGGGTGTCAATGACAGATTTTGTGGAGAGAATGCTTCGTGATACTATGGAGATCCCCCTAACATCGCTGGTTATTGATGCAGTGCGACCACCGGATACGTCCGGTGACTAGCCACGATCCATAGTCATCAAATTCCTTCAGTACAAGACCAAAGAAGACATATTACGCAAAGCTTGGGGAAAGCGGACGATGTGCTGGAACGAAAGGCCAATGTATTTTGATCATGATTATCCTTAGGCAATCCTTGAAAAGCTCAAGGATTACGTTGAAGCGAAGCGAGTGTTGAAGCAGAAAAAGATTTGCTTCCAGACACCGTTCCCGGCGAAGCTGCGTGTATTCTACGAGGATGGGACCCGGCTGTATCAGACTGTGGAGGAGGCGACGAGTCCATGAAGGAGAGAGGGCTGCCTGTCAACGTGGTCAAACCAAGGAAGAGCTTGATGGAGCTGCTATCCCGTACAGCCTGGGAAGTTACAAGAGGAGAGACCAAACGGAGATCGGGGGAGGAGCGACAGCGGCGCATCAAGGAGAGACTGCAAGGCTTCAGGAGACAACCCCAGCGCTACCAGGACTATGGACTATAACTCAATTTGTTGGCAAACATGTAGAAAATGTCGGTAAGCAGAAAGTGAAAGCATGCAGTGCCTGACTTAAGTTTTCATTTTATCCCCCCATAAATATGAATATATTTATGGAAGACCTACAATACACAAATTTTTTCTTCTTCTATTTTCACATAGGCAGCCGAGAGGGCCCACAATTAGTAGATAGAATGGAGCTTCTCCCACGGCTAGAAGTTCAATCTAGTTGTGTGCAGGGTCATTTGGTACAGACCCCTACCTTGGGGTCACCATATTTTGTTTTTGTGTTCAACCATGTTATCCAGTTCTGGTTTGTTCAGGGAGTTGAAATGTCACATTTCATTGCCAAATGTATTGTCACGCTATTAAAGAGTTAAGACTGAGAAAAACATTATTCCCTATTTGTTTTATATTAAGAAGACAGATGTTTTCACATATGGAATGTGATTTAAATGTTTTGTTATTCTGTTAATTAGTCTGTCATTAGATGATATGACAAAAGTCTCCGGTGTTAGCAACTAGCTGCTAACGGGAGCGTAAACATTGACAGTGTCCAGCGAGCCGAACTGCGGCTGCATTCAAATACTGTCAGACATTTCAAACTCAGACAGAAAAAAATTCATCAATGCATTAACAGTTAATCATTATTATTATTATATTCATCCAACCCAAGTTAATATTTTATAGAACCCCTTTTGCTGTAATTACAAATGTACAGCTGAAAGTATCTTGGGGTATGTCGATCAGTTTAAAGAGCGAATTTTTTTCCCATTATTCCTTGAAAAACAACTCCAGCCCAAGTAGATGAGATGGAAAGCGTTTGTGAAAAGCAGCTTTCAGATCTTTCCACAGAGTCTCAATTTCACTCAATGTGACTGTAGTTCTCCTTTACCCACATGTAAGTAAGTAGGAGCGCGAAAACCAATAAATACAGTCTCTTACAATACACAACAACGCCCGGGGGTTGTGCCGTGGCGCTGCCGCGGCCTGGGGGGTTGTGCTTGCCCTGTCCTGGCCAGGGTCGACCCTTCTTTGGTGGAGGTTTTCATGCATGCCAGATCCACCACACCAGCATCTACTGAAATTCAAACACAATCTGCTTCTTCCTCTAGTCGCTGAGTCGGTGGAGGCTGATGTCTCACTTTGCTTCATCCTATCCTGCCTTCCTTTCTTCAGTCTTTCCTTTGGTCTCTTGAGGTCTCCCTAATTTGTTGGAATTTAGATGTTTCTGGGGTTGGTGAAAAATTCTGGTTTGTAACCCTGTCGGTAGTAGGTGGTGTCTGGTCGGTGCTAATTTCACTTTTCTTTCTTTTCTTTGATCCTTCCTCTGGACTCTTGACAACTTCACGACTCTAGCGGGATTCTGAAGTCTTTGGTTTAGGTGAAGGGTATGGGATTTTTAATAGGTTTCAGGTGAATTAATGAGCACAAACTCACATGCACGCACGCACATATTCACGCACGCACATACACGCACACAAAAATAGTGCAATGATGATGACATGTTGAATGAGTAAGATTACAGAATGAACAATACTGAGCTCTCACAACAAAAAAAAAAATAACACATATAGAGGGGGCACAAACAATGAACCAGCGCAGGGGAACAATTCTCATTAGACAATCTTGGTGGAGCTATTGCTTATGAACAAAAAATAAAAACTTCCTACCATCACTGTTGATGATATGTAGAAGTAGCTTCAGGTAGTTCTGCGTCTGCTCCACCAGGTCCCATGACTGAAAATACACGAGTAGGACAACAGACAAAATAGATTCTGTATTGTAGGGGATAGAATTTGATGCAATCAATTTGGAAGACGGGAGGTCAAATGGAGGATTAGCGCTACACAACATAGGCTACGTTCACACTGCAGGGCGTGATGCCAAATTCAGATTTTTTGTTAAATCCAATCTTTTTATGTACTGCTCACATGACAAAAACAAATGCGACAGCATCCGTGATGCGACTCGCATGCGCAAAGAGTACACGTTGAGTGACGTACACCCAAAACAACGTCACATTGCAGTGTTCACTGAAGGAACCCGACTTGCAACGTTTTACCGCCAGCCAAGCCACTTTTATCAGTGTCATATGCAAATCTAGCTATGCCAACGCTACAGATTGGTGAACTGGTGGACTCATTTCGCGGACGTGTTAGGAGTTCGATTCATGTGTCTTGTCTGCATACATTATGCAAATTCAGCTGTGCGAACACCCGCACTCCTGGCTGGTGGACTGTTTTTACGCTAGCTCCTGGTTTGCTGCTGTCCTCGGCTTCCTCTCAGTTTTGAATTTGCTGTTTACAAAAAGCAACAGAAATCCGTCTAACTAATTGTTTTTCATCTCATGTCGCTGGCATAGCGAGGTTGGAAGAGGTAATAGAAATATTTGGGGGAAATGAGGGGACACTCTTCGACCTCATTTGATTGAGAAGTCTACTGAAGATGATGTCACGTCGCCGTTCGTGATAAACCGTCTGCAGGGCTGAATTTCTACTATCGCCACACATGTCAACTTTATGCTTCATGTTTCAAGTGTGATTAAATTAAAGACAAATAAAAAAATACACAATTACTTAAAACAGCTTTGTATATATTCACATACGTGTCAGTAGTCTCCCTTCCAAGCACTCTTTCTCACCCGCACAGCGCGTATATCAGGCTTTTTATGACGTATGAATCGGATGTGTGCGGATGAGCGTTCACAGTGCAGACTCATTGCATACATATCAGATTTATATCCACATACAAAAGAGGCCCAGGTCGGGTGTGAAAAAAATCAGAATTGTACCGTTCACACTGCATGAAAAAATTAGATACTTGTGAAAAAGTTTGAATTGAGCTGCAGTGTGAACACAGCCTTATTTAGTGGTTGGCTGCTAATAGTTTAGCACCAATTAATTGACATGTAACCAATGTGTTAATTTTTTTGTTCCACTGATTCTGTCGCACTGCTGCTGTGTGTCTTGTGCAGTGTAAGCTGTGCTGCCCTTTCCCCTCACATATAAACAAAGACCCGGTAAAGTGTGGTACAATTCTCCCAGAGAAACAGCTACAGCACTGCATTATATATTTATTTATTTTTACTCCGTGTTAAGCTGTGATGTTGTTGTCCAATACTAGACTTCCCTGCCCAATGACATCACATCCCTGTGGAAACACATTGTTGTGGCTCTATTATTTTTCAACGAAGTTTTGGCGGCCGTGGCTCAGGGTGTAGAGACAGTCGTTCAGTAACCAGAAGGTCGGCTGTTCGATCCCCGCTCTCCCCAGGTGATGTGTCGTCGTGTCGTTGGGCAAGGCACTTCACATACATTGCCTCCAGTGCTACTCACACTGGTGTATGGAAGGTACGAATGTTAGGTGGTGGTTGGAGGGGCTGTAGGCGCACGCTTCACGTCAGCCTGCTCCAGGGCATCTGTGGCTACTTATGTAGCTTACCGCCACCACAGTTTGACTGTGTGAGTGCATGAATAATGAATACATTCCTCTGTAAAGCGTCTTTGAGTTCCTAGAAAAGCTATATGAATCCGATGCATTATTATTATTATTATTAAGTTTTATAGAGCATAGTGGACCCACCGCTATTTTCTGAAAATATAGACGAGGCCAGATCATGAATCGCGAAATAAAAATCACAAAGTCGTGGGGTTTTTTTTTCTCGTTTTTTTTTTTTTACCAAATTTTTTAATGAGCAAGGATATCATGCAAATAGAGATCTGGACGTTGGCGTCACGCATCCCAAAATGGGCGTTAGCGCAGCCATTTTGGCAGCATAGCCACTTTGAGTAAATGGCAAACGCCACACTTTAACAATGATTGACAGCGGTTGTGGACCAGCTGCCACAACGAGAAGAGGCAAAAAAAAGGATTGAGCATTCTCCAGGCTACCAAAAGATGAACCAATGCGTAGCCAATGGATCATAGCAGCCATAAAAAGGGTGAACAACGAGACAGAGGATTTGGGATCCTCCTCAATGCTTGTGTAACTTCATATCAGGTGAGTCAATTACTGAGTTAGTCTTATAGATGTAGCTTGATTGTACAGTGGTACCTCGGAGTTTGAACATAATTCGTTCCTGCGAAGTGTTTAAAGTCCGAATTGTTCAACCGCCGAAAAAAAATGTCCCATAGGAATGACTACTAAGCAGTCCTTGCGTGCGTTGTTTAACAACAGGCACGTTGTTGAACAGCTAAGGGGCGTCCTCGTGCCAGTATTCACAGAAGCAGTGACAGTAGTTACAACTGCGCGATAATCTCCTTCCTAATTCCACTGTGGTTTGTAGCACTGTATGTTTTTCTTTGCTGCCACTGGCACTGTTGTCTTTCTTTGGGCCGATGGCGAAAAAAATTGTCGTGGAAAAATCAAAATGCACTCGCGAGTGTAGAGCACCTCCGGGTGTATTCACGATCGGACTGGAAATGAGCAGTGCATCGTCTCAACTACCGCAAACTTGAACATTCGGTATTGCTCGGCTTCGCTCGGCTACCCGTTTTCAAGGTACGTTTGGCTTAGCATCCTTTGTTTGGGTGTTCAAACTCCGAAAATGAGTTCAAACTCGGAGGCATTTTTTACTCAGATTTTTTGGTTGAAGTCAGAATTGTTCACGTTCCAAGACGTTCAAACTTTGAGGTTCCACTGTATAGTTATTAAATGAAGGTGAAAGACGTGATCGGGCACTTTGTACACGGTGGCTGTATCAGCAGATGCTAACTAAAGTTATAATAAAGAAATAATCTTTTTTTATACGTTTGTGCTGCTACGGTTTAATAGATATTACACAGGTGAATTTAATAACTGACCATAAAGGCTTTTTAGGGCATAAATGACGGCGGTGTCGGCCGAATTAGCAGATGGCATTTTGACCACTCATAAGGGGGAAATACATTTGGATTGTACAGACTTGTAAAGCCTTTGTATGATCAGATTTGATAGCACTCACCGGTGTAAGAGAGAGGTTAATTCCAGATAACATTGTCGCCGAATTGAAAAAAAAAAGCCCTGCTGACACTTCATCAGCAATCCACCTTCCCACCTCGCGCATGTATAGGATGTCCTTTTCATCAAAGGGACTGTCAATGCTCTTGGGCGGAAATTTGACTGATAAATGCTAGTTTTATCCCTCCTCGTTATTGTAGTCCATTAACGCGGTGCCTCTATTTTCCTCCCACGGGGGACGTGTTCAGAGAAATAGTCACGTGACGTCCGGATCCCTATCAGTGTTTATCATGAAAATAGAGATTGGCTCACCACCCCCAACCCTAATCCCAGAGGAAAAAAAATTAACAAAGAAGGAACAAAAAAATACTGGGGGGAAAAAATACAAATACTTTATTTTCTTGACCATAAGGCGCACTTAAAAGTCTTGAATTTTCTCCAAAATCATTGGTGCGCTTATCATTGTGGATTTCAATTAACTACAAATCTCACATATAGCTTTACAAGTGTATTCATAATGAAAGACTAGAACATTAAATACGTTTATAGGAGTATGAATGATCAATAATCACTATTATTGGCAGTTATAGGGGGCCCCAAATGTTGCTTATCAATGCTTGGGCCGACACTGCACGCCATTGTGGAGTCCTAGGATTTGGCCCTCTTACAACTTCACCGTTAGGTTTGTATGTTACTTTTAAACATTTAAGACAATTAAGACATAAAACAAAGTTGATGCTAATCTTCCTATTTATTCTCCTTTTTTACAAAAAAGTATCGATAAGAGACTCGATAAAGAATTGAATCGTTAAGCAGAATTGAAATCGTATAAAGAAAAAACCTCCCCAAACCACCGAAATACAAAGAAAACTGCTTTTTGCAGTTATACCTATAACACACAATAAAACAAACAAGATGCATTACATATGCATTACATATGCATTAGGCAACTGCATTACACTTACAGTAACATGATTGTAACAAGACATGCATGAGAAACTGATTTTCATTCAAAAATGTCTTCATCATCCCTGGGGTTTTTTCCACAAACTTTATTTGCATCAGCCTCTTCAACTCTCTCCTTAAGCACTTTATTATAATTGTTGTTAAAACTTGTGTAAGTAAATCTGACGTTTGTAGATTGTTTTCTTTTTGGAGATGTGCGTGTGGCATTCTGGCAGGTTATTTAACATGGGGTTTTGACAGTTGCCGTCATATTTTTGGGACTGAAGCACCATACTGAATCATTCCAGCACTGAATCTTTTACCGGACCATTCCAAACCACTTTCACCCCTGAGCACAATAGACAGGAAATAAGTCCAAAATGAACAGGGCCGTGCTGCGTGCAGGCAATATGTCACAGCGATTGATGTGACTGAACAAAAATATCCAATACAATAATTACATCTTCTAATAAAAAGGAAAATAACATTTTTAATTTTCATCCGTTGTGTGGGTCAATTTGACTCAAATTTCAGGTTAATTTGCGCGGTCTCAAATGTTGCTAAAACATCGCAAAAACATTGCAGAGATGTCGCAAAATGACAGAGACGGCAACCTCATAGTTTGCAAATTAAACATTTGCAACGTTCGGCAACGTTCGCAGCTCAGTGGGATACAGCCTTTAGCATTTCCTTTAGAGATGTTTGCAAATACCCAGTGGCTGCAGATGGAACTTTTCAATAGCCGATAAATATAACAAGTGGATATTGCCATGATGTTTTGTGAATTCATAGCATTTTGTTTCTTTGTCTTGAATCATACTTATACAGTATAAGAATTTGTGTTCATGTATTGTATACATCCTGTGTATATAAAAATTATTACATAATACATTGTTACATAATATATCGACCCGATTATCTGCCAATATATTGATAACTCCAATCGGCCCCAAAAATCTCATATCTGTCGGGCTCTACAATAAACAACTGCTTGCTCATATAAGATAAGTACCTGGTACACTAGCGTGCACAGGCAGACCCCTAGTGGTGCTGACACCCTTGCCCCTCTGCCCTCTCACAAAAAAGTGTCCTTTGGAAAGTTTGTTATTTTTTTCCTTTTTTTAAATAAACCGTTTACTGAGGACAGGTAAATGTTGACACAATCTTTTAGAGAAGATGCACAATTAACGGCGTGTGTGGGTGGGGGGGTGTTGATATGCGCCGCGTGAGCACATACACCCGACCTAGCTGTCTCTGTCTCTGTCTCTGTCTCTGTCTCTCTATGTCACGAGAACGTTATTAGCCACGGTCGCGTTCGCCGTGGCACACACACACACGTCACACGCATCTCGTCTCCTGCTCCACCCCAGCCAGGTAACTGTTATGAATCCAGTGAAATTGTGTTATTTGTTTGCCTTCTACTTCAATCATTTTGTTGTGAAGTAGCTGTCTGATACAGCACAAACAACTGAGCATAAATTAGCCGAATGGCCACCTATTTAGCTAGTTTAACGCTATATGTTAAGACAATAATGATAATGTGATGACCAGCACAGGGTACAACTAATGACGGTGAAAGGAAACTCGCTGTGGTCCGTGCATTGAAAAGCATGGGACTTAAGATCATTGTAATTAGATTTATGGGGATTATTTTTACTTCAAAATGTGATTTTCTGTTGTTTGTGTCTGGCTTATGTCATGCTAGTAGTCACAGGCAAAAGCAATCCAATACGTTGTCGTGGCCGAAGCATTTGCATTGAGTTGCATTGTGGAAAAATCAGAAATGCCCGGATGTTTGAAATTCTCAATTGCCTGTGAAAAATACCCTTTTGCCTTCTTGTAATGGCAATAGTCAGTCTTATTCATTCTCATGCCATTGGTCTGTTTGGTTACTATTAGTCTATTTATTTACTAATTGTAGCATAATGCCTGAGAGAGATGTTAACTACTGTTTAGCACCTTTTAAAGCTTCCATTTTAATATTGATTGCTCCTTAAGGTTAATTTTATTGATCTCAAAAGCTGTTGACATTTTATTTTTAAGTGGTTTGTACTAAATCAGCAGGCATGAAACTTTTTATTAGCTAAATTATTAGCTATTATTTTGCACAAACCATCACTATTTTATTTCTATATATATATATATATAGGCTGTTATTAAAACTAGCTGTGGGGTATTATTAATTATTATTAGGCTATATGTGTGTGCAATGTTTATCTAGTTCTTTGAAAAACTTATATTGACAATTCTGAACATCTGGGCATTACTAATATTTCCCCAATGCAACGCAATGCAAATGCTTCCTTTATACGGTGAAAACAAAACGGATTTTAATGCTTTTGCCTGTGACTATCATACAAGCCACAGTGATTGTTATAGTAGTCAAACGATATCTCATCACATATTGAAATCAAAATCATCCTCACAAATTTAATTACAACGATCCAAAGTCCAATGCTTTTCATCAATGAGCGGATAGATTTAGTTCACCAAATTGACCGCCATTTTGACTTGTGACATCATCTCGGAATTGTCAATAAGGTATTCCATATGCGCAAAAGTGCCCATGTCACTGCACGCCACTGACCTGGTACTGAGCCCAGTCAATGTTTAGGTTCCTGGTAAAGCACGCAGGGATTGTCAAGGGAGCATCCACATAGTCCTGTCAGCGAAGAAGAAGGATGTCAGGTTAGTTAGAACTTCATTCCTAATATTACCTCGCTAACTGCAATTAGAATTTAATCACAGAAACAAATAGTAAGTACCTGATTCCAGTTGAATACAAGTCCCTCAGCTGTGTAGTCTCTATCTTTGTAGTCTTTAAAAAACTCACACCCTTAACCAAGAAAGAAAAAAAGTGATGGATTTAGTGCCATCATTCAAGACATAATCCAGACTTGCATCCTTGCAATGATGTGCACAGTATGCAGCATAAAGGAAAAAAAAACATGAAAACAGATACTCTAACATCAAAATCAGGGGATCCATTTCACAAAGCATGTTCAACAAACACTGAGACAAACCCTGAACAACAAGTTGACATAACCTCAGATAGGAAACTCTGCGTTTTCGGTTCCAGGACAGCTGATTTGAGGTAGTTTTATCAACGCAGAGTAGTTGCACCTGGAGTTACTACTACACTAAAAAGGCCACATCATTGGAGCCCGATTCGTTGAGTCACCATGGCAACGGGGAAGCAGAGCTGTGCCGCCCTCTGCTTCTGCGTTTTTTTTCTTCTTACACATCTCAACTGAAAATTTTAATGCGATTATATGGCAAATTTGAACATGTCTTTAGAAAAAAAGTGCAACACTATAGAGGGAACCGGTGTGGGAGAAAGTTGCTGCTCGGGTCTATGCGTAAATTTAAATACAGTCCTTTGCAATCACAATAATATTACAGGGCAAACCTGTTGAATGGTAGCTCATAAATTCAGCATTCTCATCGATCGTCATGTTAAAAAGACTCAGAGGTATTAAAAATCCCTTTTTAAAGTTAAAATAAACTAAAAGCCACTGTTGTCTGCTGCATATTGCATTTTCAAGTAATAAAATATAGGTTATGCTAAATCAAATTGCTAAATTTAAATATGTTTTTGTAAATGTATTGTTATAGGAGAAGTTTGACATTTGTTAGAGCAAATGCTGCCATTGTCACTTTTTGAAATTTGTGTTGAAACACGATTATAAACCAGGTTGCCATCCATCCATTTTCTTAACCGCTTAGTCCATCTCAGTTGGCTTCGGGCAGTAGGCGGGGTACACCCTGAACTGGTTGCCAGACAATCCAGGATAAACCAGGTTGCCTTGCCACTTTAATAAAAGTCAAAGTGTGAAATATAAATCCTTGCTCTTCCTTGAGTTCTGCAATTGTTAAAAGGTACCAGTGTTTTACATCGACTACAAAATGTAGGCCAATGGAGTGACGCATCGGAATCTGAATTTAATCGAATCGTAAGCCTCTGAACCTAAATCAAATCCTGAGATACCCATAGATTCCCACCCCTACTGTTTAATATATGTATTATTTACATTATTATTATTATATATTTCAGTATTGTCACTATCTAATGTTGACATGTATAATTGTGAGTTGTTTCAGCTGTTCAGTAAATGTGACTTTGGGTCAGTTGAAAATATATATGGTCAAAGAAACCAAAATCTGACTTAGGCACTAAATAGAAATTGGTCACTTAGTCCTGCAGTGCAAATCCAGCCTAAGATAAAGTAAACAAGCACACTTTTACAGTATACTTTTAAACATACTCTAAAATGTATGAACATAATGGCTGTGCTTCATTACCAGGGTAAGGCACAGAGAGCAAAGTGAAGTCTGCATAGCGTTGGGCTTTGTCTGCTTTCTCAGAGGATGTCACACTGGCAACAAAAAATGAAAAAATGACATACAGGTTAAGCATCTGATAATTTTGAGTGTGGAGATGTGGTAAATGACCAGACAAGGACACAAAGGCGACTCCTGTCACTTTTTTTTTTAAGCAAATAATCATTAACTTTTGAATTTTGGCTGCAACATGTTCCAAAAAAAGCTGGGACAGGGTTATGTTTACCACTGTATTACATCCCCTTTTCTTTTAACAACATTCAATAAACGTTTAGGAACTGAGGACACTAATTGTTGAAGCTTTGTAGGTGGAATTCTTTCCCATTCTTGCTTGATGTACAACTTCAGCTGTTCAACTGTTTAGTATTTTACGCTTCATAATGTGCCACACATTTTCAATGGGAGACAAGTCTGGACTGCAGGCAGGCCAGTCTAGTACCCGCACTCTTTTACTATGATGCCACACTGTTGTGACACATGCAGAATGTGGTTTGGCATTGTCTTGCTAAAATAAGCAGAGGCGTCGTTGCTTGGATGGCAGCATATGTTTCTTCAAAACCTGTATGTACATTTCAGCATGGATGGTGCCTTCACAGATGTGTAAGTTACCCATGCCATTGGCACTAACACAGCCCCATACCATCACAGATGATGGCCATTCAAATTGCCGTCATTAACAGTCCGGAATCCGGATGGTTTTTTTCCTCTTTGGCCTGGAGGGCACGACGTCCACAATTTCCAAAACAATTTAAAATGTGGACTCGTCAGGCCACACTTTTTCACTTTGCATCAGTCCATCCTAGATGAGCTTGGAACAAGAGAAGTCAGCAGCGTTTTTGTGTGTTGAATGTTGATATATGGCTTCCACTTTGCATAGTAGAGTTTTAAGTTGCACTTACGGATGTAGCGCTGAACTGTATTTACTGACATTGATTTTCTGAAGTGTTCCTGAGCTCATGTGGTGATAACCCTTACACACTGATGTGGGTTTCCGATGCAGTGTCGCCTGAGCGATCGAAGGTCACGGGCATTCAATGTTGGTTTTTGGCCTTGCCGCTTACATGCAGCAATTTCTCCTGATTCTCTGAACCTTTTGATGATATTATGGACCGTAGATGATGAAATCCCTAAATTCCTTTAAATTGTACATTGAGGAACAATTTCTTTAGACTGTTCGAATTTTTCTCACACTTGTTCACAAAATGGTGAACCTCGCCCCATCTTTGCTTGAGAATGACCGAGCAATTCAGGGAAATTCCTTTGATATCCACTCATGGCACCCACCTGTTCCCAATTAGCTTGTTCAACTGTGAGATGTTCCAAACTGGTGTTTGAGGAGCATTCCTCAACTTTCTATGTCTTTCTTGCCACCTGTCCCAGCTTTTTTGGAACGTGTTGCAGTCGTAACATTCTAAGTTAATGATTATTTGCTAAACACAATAAAGTTGATCAGTTTGAACATTCAATATTTTGTCTTTCAAGTGTGTTCAATTACATATCTAGTACAGGCCAAAAGTTTGGACACACCTTCTCATTCAATACATTTGCTTTATTTTTATGACTATGTACATTGTATGCATTACTAAAGGCATCAAAACTATGACAACTAACGAACACATTTGAAGTTATCCAACAAAAGGTGAAAAAAAAAACAATACATAAATAAATAGCCACCATTTTCTCTGATTACTTTTTTGCACATTCTTGGCATTCTCTCGATGAGCTTCAAAAGGTATTCGCCTGAAGGGGTTTTCCAACAGTCTTTAAGGAGTTCCCAGAGTTAAGAATGCCAAGCGTATGCAAAAGTACCAGAGCAAAGGATGACTATTTTGAAGAATCTATAATACAAAACATGTTTTCAGTTATTTCACCTTTTTTTTGTTAAGTACATAACTCCACATGTGTACATACATAGTTTTGACGCCTGTAACCAGTCATGAGAATAAAGTAAATGCATTGAATAAGAAAGTATGTCCAAACTTTTGGCCTGTACTGTAGGTTGAACATGATTTGAAAATAATTGTATTCTGTTCTTATTCATGTTTAACACGTCTCAACTTCATTGTAATTGGTTTGTACAACGCTCCTACCTCCATTCCTCATCAGAAACTTCTTGTGCCTGACTCCAAATAAGAAATTTGGATCAAAATTACAGTGCTGAATAGACATTTTTCACAATAAAGTTGCTGGCATTTCAAAAATGTTTACACAAGTGTAAAAGTTCTCCGGCCTCTCATTTTGCCTGTCTTTTAGACACAGCTTTTAAAGACTCAGTCATGGATCGAAATTTGTCTCAGGTATAATAAACCACACTGCACATGCTAAATTTCTATATTTACATATACAGTAAAGTATACTACACGCACAATGCGGAAAATGAGCCGTGCAGCAATTTTGCACATTTGACAGTCCTTCCTGGGTGAGCACAGCATAGATCGGTTTACACATTTGTTTGCGTGAGCAATCAAGTTCGTGCCGATATTGACACATGCAAACCTTTAGTAAACCTATTCCATAGTGTATAAACATAGACAGTTTACAATTGTTAACAAACTCTAGGACAATCATATAGTACATAACACATTGTTTCTTACTTTAGGCCAAACTTAACCTTCTTGTTTTCCACCATAAGGTCACAGATGTAGCGAACTGACAGATACCGGAGGAGCTTAATGTCGTGGCCTCGGACCTTATCAAAAAGCTGGGAGTCCCCATTTCTGAGGAAAAGATTAGAAAAACCAAAAGTATGCAAGTTAATTATTGTGCACAAGTTATACAAGCCCCTAAGTGTGACAACCTAGGTTTTCTTGACTAACACTAGGTTTGATTACCTGACTGCACAATCATCCTCTGGAACTTCCTCTGAGTCTGTCCATGCATCATCACTGCCCCCTACAAAGTACACATGTAGGTTTACACTGCATGAGGCATATTTCCAGCACTTCAAGATAATTCTAGGAATTAGGGATATCCTGATCACAATTTTTTGGCACCAGAGTCAGAGTCTTTGGTTTTAAGTAGGGATGTCCCGATAATGGCGGGATATCACAATATTAAAAGCAGCACATTTGTTAAAAAGAAGAGGTTGCATTCCATTTGTTCAGATCCAGCACCCTCTGGTGGTTAGTTTATTACTGCAGTTTAATCATGAGGCATGTTTTTGGCCAGCTATGTTTGAGAGCCACGCCAGATGAAGGGGAATGTAACATGTTTGAGTTCCTCCACAAATGGACTCGATTCACAACGTGTGCGTGCATTAACAAGTGCCTCAATATTCAGTGTTATTAGTGATTGTAGATCGTTTATCTTCATTGAGGTTAATATTACCTGTACTATTTGAACTATATGCATGTGTATAATTATGATCTCAGCTAATTAGCATTGAATTGATGAGACATTTACATGCAATGGCTCATTATTGCAGGTTGAGAGGCTGTCACTCTGCTCTGTCACAACCATATATATATATATATATATGAAAATAAAATACAAGACTTGGGTCATAAACCGTGTCATCTACATACTTAGCATTCCTACGCAACAATAGTAAAGAGTATAGTCACTACAATCAACGAGTGGCACAGCCACAAACACTCCACCTAATTTGTATTGCCTAGTTGGACCTCAATATTAAATCTTCCACATGGCACCATCTCTTTCTAAAAATGTGCATTTGGAGTCTTAATAAGTAAATTATCTTTTCCATCTGATAAGAGTTCTCTCAATTTTTGAATCCAAAAAAAAAAAACCTACCTCCTTCAATTTTTGAATCCAAAAATTAAAGGAGGGAGGTTCAGTTTGCAACCAAGAGCTTGTAATGCATTTCAGAGCTGCTGTGAAAAGAATGTTTAAAATATATGAGCAGCCTGTCCCTGCACCCCTGGTGGAGTGGTACCAAGTACAGCCACCATTGAGTCACTTGGTATTGTAACTTGAAAAATCTGCTTTTATGGCCCTGTACACTTCATCCCAGAAACCATGTCGTTTGAAGCAAGACCAGAAAATATGTATGTGATTAGGCACTTCAGTGCCACAACACAGACTCAGAACATTAGGGGTCATCTTAGCAACTATGTCTGGGGGTCCTGGAATATCTGCAACATATCTTCAATTTAAATTATCTCTATGTGTTGGAGTTAGTGGTCTGGTGTGCCACCGTACAAACCTCTCTCCACTTTTCATCAGATATAATCCGGCCCGCCTCCACCTCCCATCTTTGTTTTGCAGAAATGGGACGATCATGAGCCAATAATACAAATATTTTATAAAGCTTTGTAATAACTTTTTTTTTTTTGGAAATTTAATTAAAACAATTTCAATCTGTGATGGGTCCATTATTTTTCCCCATTCTTTATGAGATGTCAAAAAAAGACCGTATTTGCAAAGACCTAAAAAAAAAATCCCTTTTTTGAAGCTGTGAATTTCTCCCTAGTTGTTCGAATGACAATAAACCGTTTTTATCCATCAAGTGATAAACATAGACAAGACCCTGATCAGCCCATTTCCGAAAGCCCACATCTAAATTATTTGGAGTGAAGGATTTCAAGTTTGCAATGCTAGATAGAGCAGAGAGGTGAGTTGGCAGCTTGAAGGCAAGTCTGACTCTCTTCCATAGTTCAAGCGTAGTTTTACCCCACCTTCCTAAACCCAAACCGTAATGTCGACAAATGGCAATACTTGCAAAGGCACAGAGCACATTGTTTGTTCAATGCTTAACCATCTCGTATGACCATCACTTTGCATCCATGAAATCAAAGGTTTCAATTGTGCTGCCCAGAAATAATATTTCAGATTCGGTAAGTTAAGTCCACATTCTTCCTTAACTCTTTGAAGTGTTTTATATTTTATCCGGGGGCGCTTCCCTTGCCATATGAATTTTGATTTAAAAAAAATTGTCAATTTCTTCAAATGTAGACCTAGTTATTTCTAAAGGCAGCATTTGGAATAGGTATAAAAACCTTGGTTCATTCATTCATACGAATTGATTCTATGCGTCCAAGGAGTGAGAGAGGCAGTGCTGACCAACGATCTAAGTCATTTTTTATAGTAGTAATTATTCTGCCATAATTGGCATTCTAATGAGATGGGAATATAAATTCCCAAATACTTTATTCCCTCTTTTGGCCAACAAAACCCACTTTGTCGTTTTAGCTCCAGCGGGATATCACCAACATTGATTTTATACCCAGAGTAATACCCATATAATGATAACTTCTTCATTAGACATGGAATTGTAGAGGACGGGTCAGTCAAATACATAAGGACGTCGTCGACATACAGAGATACTTTATGTTCTTCTTTGCCAGTCAACGCTCCTTTTATATTTTATATATAACTAGATCTCCAGAGAACAGGAAGATCAAAATGCAAGAAAAAACAACACTAATAACAAAATCACAAACATGTGAAAAATAAAAATGTGGGATATCGTCCCTAGCCACTATATTTAAGCAGCAAAAAACACCGTCCAACACTATGTGCTTTATCCACTAAAAAAGGGAGGAGCAAAAACCAAACTTTGAATTAACCAAAACAAAACAGAAATTGGAGCTCAGGCTCATGCAGATCACATATGGAATTAAAGCAAATAAGGAAAAACGACAAGTGTATAGCTGTAGCCTACAAAAAAATTATAATAATAATGCAAATTATACAACATTCGTCTGTCTGAATATGCAATTACAGGTTAGGAGAAAAAAAATTGCTAGTGCTACCTTATGGAACTAATAGACCAAATTGTGCAAACAATATAATATGTCATTGTTCACACCAGCTGAGACCAGCTGTATGTTTACGAGCACACAATACCTTAAGATTACCCTTCAGTCACGGAAAGGATAGTAGACTGGACGTAAGTCATGGCCTTGGCGGGATCTTGAAACTCCAGGCTTTCATTCTCAAAGGTGATTCGGAATGCTGCTGGATAGAACAATCCAAAACGCATGTCACAACGCCCCCGCAAAGCTTTCCGTGCATTTGTGAATGAGGCTCGGGCAACTCCTGTGGTGTAGTCCGGGAAAAAGCTGATCCTTTATCCGTTGTAGATCAGCGGAGCTTTCTCCCTGTTTCTTATCAAGATGTCCACAGCATCTAGTGCATCTTGGCAACGATCACTCGGGGCCTGTCGTCACCTGGCTTCCTGGGTGCGGTGTACGGTGCGACCGATCAACTTTGACATCCCTGTCCAGCTGAAGAACACTTCCTTTGGACTACTGGAGTTCGGATATTCATCGATGCCCACAATGCGGATGTTTCCATGCCTCATCCTTTCTTCCAAAATTTCACACTTCTCCCGAAGTGATTTTACGTCATTCTGGAGCTATTTAACCGTGACTTTCAATTCGGTTACATCATCAGACCATGCAGACATATCATCCTTCACTTCCTGGACGTCGGTTTCGATGCTATCAAATCGAGCATTCACCGCAACAGCGCTGTTAACGATCTCAGCCTGCGCAACCTGGAGCTCAGCTTTGAGAGAGGCGGAGTCATTCGCGTTTTTAAGTTCCTCTCTTATGATTTGGGTAATGTCGCCTCTCAAGGATGTCAGAAACGTCGTCGCCCATGTCCCGAGGTGACAGTGAGATCTTGGAGTTTCGATTCGGCAGCTTGTGGCCTCGTAGTCGGCCTGTTGGGCTTCTCACCAGCACCGTCAAACTTAAATTTCTGTAGCTTATCCACCATGAGATGAGCCACGTTAGCGAGTCCTTGAAGGTTCAAAGTTGGAATACACGAATTTGCGTATCAAAAGAGCAGGAAAATTTTGTTTTTTTAAGTGAAATGAGAAAAAGTCTGCAGGAGCTCAGAGAAGCACGTCTTTACTCCATTTCGGCTCCCCCCCCACCCCCGTACAAAGCATTATTTTGATGTAAATATCAACTTTAACGGGGAAATCCGACTTAAGTCGAAATTTGAGTTACATCGCCAGCGTAGGGACGGAACTCCGCCGTAACTTGGACTCCCTGTATTAGCTGACCCCCACATCCACCCGTAGATTTGCCGATTTGTTTTTAAACAATTTTTTTACCTGTTTTTAGTGGAAAAGTCATATTGAATTTTACCAGCATTTTTTTGAATAATTGTTTATGTTCCCCAATGCATTTCAATGATCGTAAGTTATACGTGCATTTTTGCTATTTGCGGGCCGGCCAGGTCCATATCCCCCGCTGTATATTTAAAACATCCTATTTTAGAAAAGCATTGACTCCATGTAGAAGCAATTTTATCTTTGTTTGGTTACTACTGAGCAGCAGCAATGTAAAACTGAAGCAACAAATTCAAGAAGGAAAAAAAAAATTCCCCATTTAAATTGTACTAAATGTTCTGTGTTTGCATGTGACTGAGTGTCTGTGCTGTACCAGAAAAGATGTAATTATAGCCTGTGCGTCCATAGAGTTCCCCCCAGCCCGCCAGAGTGGATGAACGACAAATGTGCTGTAGTGAAGGAGAAAAAACAGAAGGGAGACTTAAAATGCAATATAAAATAATAGAAATCGTGACATAAATCAATTTGCATATTCATTAATTATCCAGCAAGACGTTTGAGTTTTGCATTTGTTTTGTCCAATCTTTTGTTTAATAAAGATGATTTGTGGCTATTGTATAATTGGACATAACAGAAGTTTAAAAAAATAAAAATAAAAATGGAAAAAAAAGAAGAAAAAAAAGCTAAGTATGCCGTTTTTTGTTTGTTTTTTTAAACTGCTGAGCTTGCATATTTGCTCTGCTGTTATGAAGTCTTCAAATCAGGGGTCAGCAACTTAGTTTGGCATTATAAATACAGACACCTAATTTTAACACAAACCCAGAAGCGCCACTGTGTAAATACAGACACCTAATTGTAACACAAACCCAGAAGCACCACTGTGTTTGATTGCGTCATCAAACATTGGCGCAGCATTTGTTATTGTGGCAATTTTGCCTATTACACTATTTTGATCCGCAATGAATTGTGGGTAGTACACTTCGGCTGAGCTCGCATCGATGCAGGCTCAGGTGAAGTGTAGAAAGAGGGCACAAAGGGGCGGGGCGTAGTGAGCTGATAGTGGACTCTGGAGAACTGCGACACTACACACTCACACCCATCAAAGGGAACGCGCAATTGAGGGGCACAAGGGTGGAAGTGCAAATATTGGGACATGGCCAAAGTCATCTGGCAGGCCAGACATAATTGGGCGGGCCAATTTTGGCCCTCGGGCCAGATGTTGCAAACCCCTGGTTTAAATTGACCGGTCAATAATGGCCTAACAATATACACTTCCATTATCAGTGGAATTATGACGTCCTCTGTTGAGATTTATGTTTTACAGAGGAAATATAGGGCCAAAGGAAAGATGGCAAGTTTCCAGTAGCATAGCAGTACCTTGCCATTGTAGAGAATGACTGGACAGACGAACCTCCCTCTGCATCGGGCCAGTTTACTCCGGTTCACCAGATCCTGAAGCTTACTGATATGAACTGTGCTCTCAAATCTACAAAGAAAAATGCTTTGTTTAATTAGTTAGTCTACTTAGTCATCCAAATCAAAGTTAACAGTGCATTTGACAAAAACATGTCAGACATGCTATTAAGACACCTGGGAACTGTTTTAAATTGTGGGGACGTTTATTTCTCATTCAAAACATTGCCTGTACAGCTGATAAAGGTTTGTGGTGGTCAAACTTTACTGGTGTACTTTCATAAAGCTCAGATAACAATATTAAAACAGTGGTTCAGCGTGGGCAGTCCCCATTCCCCACATCACCAATGTGAAATTGAAATTTGGTATGGCTGGGGCTGGACGATTAATCAAAACTTTATTGTGATTTAGATTTTGGCCTCTCTTGATCTTCATAATACTGTCATGGAAGAAAAACAACTAATTTGCAGAACGCCGGGATGCATTTACAAAATCTCTAGGTTGTGAAAGTATCCTGAATGCAACATATTGCCTGTGGCAAGCCTGGAGCGAATCAATGTGAATCTGCCGTCCTTAAACATGAATATAATGGCTGTTAAAGATTTGGACAATGATTATTATATGAAACTGACGTTAGATTAAAATCTGCACCAACCGGGATTTGAACCGAGGTCCACCAAGCACTAGCCATTGATTTAACCACTTGACTATTAAGAATCTGTGACTTATGTAATCGTATTGAATAATGCACTGTAATACTGAAACTATCGTTGAATTTGCTAAATGCCATGTTGAATGAGTGAATAATCTCTGAAAACCCCGCGAAATAGTGAGGTACAACCCCAAGATAAACCCCGTAATGTATGAATTTTTTACCCAAATACAAATCCGCGATGTAGTGAATCACCAAGTAGCAAGGGACCACTGAAATTTGCGAGTTTTTTGACATTTATAGCAACTATTTTTCCAAAACAACTCACTAGCAAAAATGACATCAGTGGTCCTAATGTTAGCAACAGTCTTATTTGCAGCACGATGGAGGGAAGCGCTGTATGCAAATCTCCAGTTTTATGTACAGTACTGTACAATAAGTATTTGGTGTAATAAAGGTATTAGA
>NC_141248.1:1449132-1571632 GCF_054856555.1 Leptonotus elevatus
AGGGAATTGTGGGTAAGCGTGAAAAGCGTGAAATTTGGGAATGAAAAAAATGGAAGCACTCATGGCGTGAATATTTGGAATATTTTGAAATTGGAATCGACTTTGAAATGATATAAATAATAATCTTCATATTCTTAGTCCCTGTTGCTCTCCTGCACTCAAGACACATAATACAATACTTGCATGTTGTGCTACACTAATTAATACCTAGCTCAACTAGTAGTTGTAAAAGCTCAAACCAATCATAAAATGACTCTTAAGTGTAAAATGTCATTCACTGTAAAAAAATTTTTTTTTTAAATGTTTCCCTCAGTGCCGCTTACTGCTGTCGGTGGCGGGCCGGCGCATGCCCATGCACAACGAAGGCATTGTGCAAGGGACCTATGATAAACCAAAATAAATAAATAAATGTAAAGGATCGATACGAGCTCTTTGGTACTCACTTTAGTATCGATTCTATCGATACTTGGAACCATCTGCACAGCCCTATGTGCGCACACGCGACAATTTGATTCGCTGTTTAAAATTAAAATGGTTGGTTAACATATCATAGTTACTTTAGTTACTTTGTTGAGTAACTACTTACTTTTACAAAGCAGTATTTTTTTTTGATAACTGAATTACTTTTTATAGTAAGTAGTTTGTAACTATAACTAATTGCTTTTTAAGGTAACAAGCCTAACACTGCTCATGTTAAAATAAAATGTAATGGCTAAAAGTAAAAAGTAGTCTAAAAAATAAATACTCAGGAAAGTACAAAGTACAGAAAAAACTACTCAAGTACAGTAACAAAGTATTTGTACTTAATTACTTCCCGTCTCTGCTCTGTAGGGTGCAACCCTGCTAAGTGCTGTGCCTACTTGGTGGCCATGTTGGTAGGGGCAACTTGCCCATCAAAGCAATTCATAGAAATTGATATTTTGTAGTAACCTGCTCATTTCTTAATGGATTTTCATGTGATTTACTGTACTTTTTTGTCGGCACTGGTGCGAGTACAAGACTAACCTGCCAGCAGTCCAAATCTGTCTCCCATTGAAAATGTGTGACGCCTTATGAAGCACAATGCAACAACGGAGACCTCGTACTGCTTGAGCAACTTGAGTTTTACATCAAGCAAGAATGGGAAAGAATTCCACCTACAAAGCTTCAGTGTCCTCAGTTCCCAAACTCGTATTAAGTGCTGTTAGAAGGAAAGGTGATGTAACACAGTGGTTAACATGCCCTTGTCGGAGATTTTTTTTTTACACATTTTTTTTAACCCCCCATAAATTATTGAATAAGTGGGGTCAGGCTGCTCGGTTATGGAAAAAATAATAATCACGATTATTATGGCAATAATTGAAATCACGATTATTCAAACAATAATTTTTTGATTTAAAAAAAACAAGAAAATGTTTAAACATTTAAAAATATTAAGACCAATTAAAACAAATTGAAACACTATAATTATGTAAGTTCCTTTAGGACCAAACAGAATATATATTAATTTATGTTAGCAAAAACTTAGAGTTGGAGTGCAGTGTGTGCACTGTGCAGTAAGGCTGCTCAATTATGAAGAAAATAATCATCATGATTATTTTGGTAGTAATTGAAATCATGATTAGGACGATAATTAATTTTTTGGGGTACAAAACATGAAAATGTTTAAACGTAAAAAATATTAAGACAGATACAATTCTTTGAAACACTATAATTATGTAAGTTCCTTTTGGATAAAACAAAATTCATTAAATTAGTTTATTTTAAAATGTAAAGAAGATGCAAATGTATAAATTTAAACAAATAAAAATGAGTGATTATGTACGATTGTGCTGATTTTTGTAATTGTGGATTGTAATTGAAATTCAATTAATTGCACAGCCCTAAGTGGGGGTATACTGGTAATAACTGTTTTCAATTGAAAATGGGTGTTGGCTCCCCCTAAATAAAATGTTATATTTGCAAAAGAAAACAATAAAGTTACCTCAGTTTAAATTATTGTCTTTGTAGTGTATTCAGTGGAATATAGGTCGAAAAGGATTTAAAAATCCTTCAATTCAGTTTTGATTTAGGTTTTACATATTGCCCCAACTTCATTGGTAGTAGGGTTTGTACAATGATTCACAAAAAAAGATCACATTATTTCTTAACACAGTAAGATCCCCTGGCATGCTGAATACGATTCCAGCAATAAAGTGCATGGTGTACTGTCAACCAGGGACGTACTAGGCCCGAAATCAGCCAATGACTCTGAGCTGGAGAGGCCTACGCAGGGGTGCATGTGACCGAACGCTGAAAATATCTCGTTTCTCCTGCCATATGCAGAAACCCTGAATATAAACCAATGAGCAGTGACAGTGATTGAATTTTAGGTCTCATAATTTTTGTGAAATACAATGCATAATGGTCTGCATAAAAAAATAAACAAGAACAACATAAATATGATCTAGTTTTTCACACTGAAGATAGTGGTACCATTCATTTTGCCCCATATTCTCCAGTTTTTCTTTTGCATGCTATGTACTATTGTACACTGTATCTAAATGTGTACATGTGTGTGTAGAGTCGAGAAAGTGAGCTTTCCAAGTATAATGTTATTACTTGTTTTTTTTTTTACTAGCATTAGTGTATGTACAGTATATTATATATGAATGAACCCACCGAGCATTAAACGTCTATTCGACGTCTCGTCTAAGTTTAGACCCAAATTCACCTATCTATAATTAATTAATCATTATAAAATAAAATAAAAATAACTAAGTTGTGTAAATGGCAAAATGTTGGATTACTACGTTTTAAACGTCATTGATCAATGTATAGTGCAGTTTGGATTTTGACTTGATTTAACATCTTTTTTTTTAATTCAATTTTATTTAGCCATGTATGACCTTGTATGTTAATAAACATCACATAAGACTCATGCATGTAAACACACCACACCGGATTGTAACCATAGGCTAATTTGTATCTGTTGTCACTAGGCAGATCACAGAAACAGGAACAAACAGAGAGGGAAAAAAAGCACAATATACAAAACAACAAAGATTGATAAATACATTATTAAAAGTAATGATTACATGACTGATTTGCTTTTTTTCCATCTTGAAGGTGTTGAAAGTGGAGCATTCGTAAGGCACTTCACAGTCTCCTCTGGCAATGGACCTTGTGACTTTGCTGTTGGTAGATTTTAGCTTTACAAATTCCTTTAGTAGTGGTGGTGCCATTCCATGGACTATTTTATATATTGTAGCAAATTTAAAATGACCACAACTCATAAAATTGCACGTTTTGAAAGAGATTTTCTTGCCAATTTTGTTGTTGTTGCTCTTTTATGTCACAATTTGTTTGAATGGGTTTTCATTTGGGAAAGACCAGCTTGTAAAACAACAATGCTCTATGTGTGTGTCCAAATTCACAAGGCTGAATTTGTTGACTGCATGACGTCACTCCCAGCACGACTCAACAGCACACACAGTGTTGTGCGACCGGAGGACCTAGCCTTGTGAATTTGGACACAGCCTGTATGTGAACACACCATAATATAAAAAAACGTCATTGCTGCCTTAAGTATTACAGATGATCGAATATATCTGAAATTGTAAAGGTTGAAGAATCTTTTTTTAACGTAACTTGAAAGTGAGAGCGCAATCAAGGACCACTCCAAGGTACTTGAAAACTAGTCTTGTAATGGAACCTTGGGGGATTTCCATGGTACACTCCAGATTTGCAATTTAACACCGTTGACCCAAACACACTGCATTCTATTGCGAAGATATGATTTTAGTCAGTCAATGGCTTTTTCTGAAAAATGTAAGTGGGTTAGTGTGGACAGTAGGATTTTGTGGTCAATGGTGTCAAAAGCTAAATCAAGACCTCATATCGCGTCTCTTTAGACCAAATCTCTTTAGACCAAATCTGGACAAATTTAAATAAATACATTTTAAAAAACAAAACAAAAAACCAACAACTGCACAACTGGGTCAGAGTAAAATAAAATGCCAGTTTGCATGACGATCGGGGACAGTTGCTAAATAAACATGGACGAGATGGTACTGTCAGCGGGTCCCTTCCTTTATAACTCTACCCCCACTTTAAAGATGCTCTCTGGAACAATTTGGCCAAAATATCTTTACAATAGCCTTTTTATTTGGACATTTATTACTGAAACATCTACTGTTCACAATGGGTACTCCTGCAAGCCTCTGGCCAATAGTTTTTAGACTGGATTCGGGTTCAAATTTCCCGCCCTCTGTCTGCGGATGTGACATCAACAGGGAGTTAACGGAAGGCGTAGAAGAAGAATCAACAAAGAAGACAAACACTTTTTTTTCTAACTTTATTGCAATCTACAGAAGAAACATGGCTTTGTATGTATCAAAACAACATGAAAAAATAAAAAATAAAAATAAAACATGAAAAAGACAAACACAGGAGAAGTGACAATGGCGGGTGATTCAAGTAAAACACCGCTTGTTGAACGTGGGAATAAAGAAGCAAAATGTTTTGCTGCAAAAGCATAAGCAAGCTAAGAAGGCTGCGCAAAACGACTACGACCTGGCTATCCGCCATTGTTGACAGACTGATGGTTCGCGCGCAGTCACGCGAGAACTGCCGCATACGTCATCAATCTGCGACAATGTGTCGTCATCGAGCTGCGACCATTACGTAATCACTGGAGGAGTATCCTGCATATGGTGTCCAGACGGACACTCTGGAGCCCGGTTTCAAGCTCCGGAACTGCGCCATGAAGTGGATGAACGGCCTAAATGGTAAGAAACTTGTGAGGATACATTGAAACTGGCTTTCGTGTGGACGGGGCCTTAAAGTCAATTTTTTTATTTTTTTTTATCAATTTAACATTACGTATCCCACTTCCTCCCATTCGCCAGCTGATGATAACGATGATGACATAACACACCTGTCATGTGAGTTTATAATCTTGTCCTTTCTGTTTGTCTTTCTTTTTTGTTCAATTAATTTTATTTAATCCATAATAATTATCCCCCCAGCTGTATCACCGGCCAGAGGTGGCCACCCCGAAAACTGTTTTAACAGCGCCAAAACACCAGAGGCATCAAATTTGTTTTTAATTAATTGAATGGTTCTTATCCCACTACCACAATCCAGGTGTGTCTGGCCATTGTCGTCGTGGTTACTGAGGTCAGGCACACCTGGATTAATCAGTTTGTCCAATCATGAAAGACAGGAAATAAAGGAGTGGTATTGTGTTCAGGTAGTAGTGGATTTGTGCAAAGACCCCATTGGTGCTACTTACATATTGCTAGATAATTTAGTGCACTCTAAAAAAACATGGATCTAAAATAACCAAACTATGGGTAAAAAATAGACCAATATTCTACTTGGGTCGATTTGACCCAACTTTGAGTCAAGAAATGGGTCTTTAAGCGTAAAACAACTCATAAATATTGGTCAGATCCTTTACTTGGGTCAAAAAATTGGGTCATTTTGTATAAAACAACCCAGAATGTTGGGTCAAATTGACCCATAAAATGGATCGGTCCATTTTATTTGACCCAACTGTTTTTAGAGTGTGGGGAAGAGCAAGTATGATGCTCCAAAACTGAGCAGGGTTTGGATGTGGACCCTCTTCTCTGACGGCGACTTCTTGCAGTGCTTCGACTTCCTAAATAATAATTCCTAACTTTCATACTATTCCAGTTAATATTGTTTAGCATCACAAATTTTTGCCCATTCACCATCCATTGCAGCCTGGTCACCCTGGAAGGGGGATTACCACATTTGCGGTCCCTTCTCGAGGTTTCTTATTTTTCTTTTTTTTTAGTTTCTCCTTGCCCTTTTGTGGTTCGATCAGAGGATGTTGTTAATATTTGTTAACTGTGGGCATGTGAAGCCCTTTTAGTCTCTTTTGTAATTAAGGGCTATATAAATAAACTTGACTTGACAAGTGAACCCCCCCCCCCCCCCCCCCCCCCAAAGTAAGGCTGAATGATGTCGTCCTACTATGTAGTATGAAAACAGATGGAACTTCAGCTTCCAACAGCAGAAAACAAATAGTGGCATGTGATTTCAGATATGTGAGAACATACTCAGACACATGACAACGGTTAGGTTTCAAAATACATTACCATCATGATTATTTTATTATCAAAATGCATTACATTTGCATTAGCATCTCTTGCTTCTTAAATCTTTTCGGAGGGGAACAATTGAAATAGTTACTACTATGATGTGTGTAAAAATAAAACAAAACAAAACAAATAGTTACAAAACCGCAAAATAAAGTAACGCAGCATCTGGTTTTGAAGGGAACTCAAGAACAAACCCAATGATTAACTTCCAACCAACTGGCAAAATTGGTCACACAGACCGTAAAAACAAATATCATGCGATAAATTCAGTGTACTATATTTCTCCATAAAAGTCTATATAACATTTCTTTCTATACAAGTACTTATATTCATACATATTGTCCTATTGGGTCTTTTCAATTGAATCACTTTAAGGTGCTGGTTCATTTTGGATCACAACTTTTTGTTTGTTTGTCTGTCAAAACATTCATAACACCCGAGTACCCTTTTGTGTATTTTCAACTGCAAGTGGGATCCTGCGCCCTCCATTTTGAGGTATTCCACACAAATGCAGTAGTTATCGCGTGTATAACAAACTGAGTCTCTGGTGACAGAGGAGATCGGGTGACACTTTCTGCAGTTGGGCTATTAGGGACATTTGAGATTCCATCGTGGTAGTCCAACTCTTCCAAAGTTCATTTTTGGAAAACAGTATTAAAATACAGCATTCTACAGAAAGGGAAGCAGCTCTCACAGGAGAACATAGCAGCATTTTTAAAAAATAAATCTAGTTTTAACAATCTTCCAAACACCGTCACAAATACTCTCCCTGGCATCAGTCAGCACGGAATGCAAAGTTTGGTCAAAAAAATTGCTACACATACATCACACTACCAACTTTTTTTTTCTTTTTTAAAGATATGCCTAAATATATTATATTCAGGTTTATCTGACAAACGGGAATGTGTGTTTGTTTATTTAACGAAATCCTGTAGCACAAAAACAATCAAAGCCCACACTTGCAGAGTGGATATTTCACTTATGTATTGTTTCTGTAATCCGCCACAACATATGACAAATGTCCTTTGAAAAAAAACTGATGTTAACAGATCCAATTACAGGATGAATAATGTCATATGAGGAGCATAGTTCAATTCCAAATTTATTGGGGGCGGTTGCAGCACCATAAATCAGAAGCTGGCTCAAGTACAACACCGAATGTCTACAGTGAAAGTCCCAAGTCAACTCACAAAATGGCATTAAAGGTGGGAAAGCATGGAGGGGGGAAAAAAAGAAAAAGTATTTTCATGTTTTGCTAGGCCATCAAAACAGAAGCTGGTAATACAAAAATGACCCTCTATCTAAGCAGAGGTGGCTAATCCAAGTCCAGAAAGTAAAAACTCGGCCACAGTTTGGCTTTAGTCCCAGGTGCTAGCTAGCTCGGGAGCTAGCTCCCATGGTGCTCGTTTACCTGCTAGGGAGCTAGCATCAGGGGCTAAAGCCAAATTCTGGACCTGGATTTACCACCTCTATATCTAAGGATCCTATTCCTGTCAGTGTCACGTCACGTGTCATTCTACTTTTTCCATACCAAAACGTGAGTACTGCTGCAGAGATGCAGCCTTTTGCCAAATAGATTCACATTGACAAAAATGAAAACAAATTAAAACAACTCTTTCTGTTATGCTAGCCTCTCAAGTAATCAACCGACCAGGGTACAATGACAGGTGTGTCTTTAATCATTTTGTACAGACATTTGTGTGGAAGTTTGTGAATTTTTCATTTGCCAAATCTAGCACAAGAAAACACTGGGGCCAATTTCAAGTTAGATTATTTAGTATTTTCAAGATTCCAAGATTATGTCAAAAGTCAACTGGCTTTGTGCAGAATGTGGTGTTTTTGTTGTTGGAACACAAATGAAAAGATGAATAACAAAACTGTTTTTAAATTTGTGAATCAGTTCTTGCTCCTCTTTTCTCTTGCTTCCTTTACAGTTCTTCTCGCCAAAGTACCTGTGCCTCATAGCACCACTGGGCCCGAACAGATTTGCACAGGCTTGTACATACAAAGTCCTAAAAGCTTCCCGACTGTGTCTGTACGCCCGGGCCCTGCAGTGGCGAGTGCTGGAACTGACTGAGGCTCGTCCCTCGCTGTGAATAGTTTGTTGGTCCAGAGGCAGACAGCAGCCGTGACCTCGGGCTGCCCGACTTGAGGTTTCGAGAAACCTGCTGTTGATTCCCCCTGTTTGCCGTGGAGCTCGTGTCTGTGTTAGTCGGCCCGTGAGCCCACGGCTGCCCAAGGCTGTTCCTGTTCAAATGGCCCCGTTTCAGGTGGCTGCTGCAACTGAGGGGTCCGTCCACGTCACTGTCGCTGCTCTGCAGATGGAGCAAGTCTCCTGGCAGCTTGGAGTCTGATGAGGTTGCTGAGGGATGCGCAGGATAGGAGGATGGAAGCTGGTCCTGAGGTGGGCCTGTGTGGGAGGAGGACGAGTAGAAGTAGCTCTTGCCTGATGCGGGGCTGTAGCAACTTCCAAATGGAGAGTTGGGTGTTTGCTGAAGCAATGAGGGACTGTCCGTCTGCAGCTGGACATCTGATGACTTGACACAAGGACAAACATTCACTAATAGGTAGGGATTATCGGCGCAGATAATCGGCCAGTATTCGCGCTGATACCAGGTATTTTGACGAATATTGGTATTCACCTTTAAAAAATAGAAAATCTGACGGCCGATAATAGATCAATCTAAAACTCTTTTAATCTCAAAACTATTTATTTAAATTTCCAGTTAACTTTATAAGAGATGCTGCTAACCCTGGGAACATTATTATTATTGTTTTTGTTTGACATTAAAACATAAAAATGTGAAAGTTCAAGATTTCAGGTATTTTAAAATTTTTGAAAAAAATATTTACTGTTGAAAATTAGAGACCTATGGTATTTACTTATTTAAGTTTCCATTTAACTTTTTAAAACTTACTGATAACCTTCAGAGATCCCTGAATTATTATTATTTTTAAATGAAAAATTAAAAATAATTATATTGTCTTGATTAAAAAATATATATACATTTGGAAAAGTCTGAAAATTGTTCAATAAACATGCATTAAGACATTACAGAAAGTCAAGATTGGCATTTGTATTATAAAAATGCTTGATGCCATTTTTTCCCCTTTTTCCTTAAAATGAATATCGGCTTCAAATATCGTTATAGGCCTCCTTGGCAACTTAGAATTTTCAGAATTGTGTCTTTTGTTTTTGGACATTTTATAGTTACTTTTTTCAAATGTTTTCTTTTTTTAATTCTGACTTTACGGTAATTTTCGGGATTTCTTCAGTTTTTTGACATTTTATAGCTACTTTTCACATTTTCATTTCTGCTATTTTTTTGTCAATTTCATGGACATTTTATGGTAGTTTTCTGCTTTTCCACTTTCTTTTTGGACATTTTTAGTTTTTTTTTTTTTTTTTTAAGTCACTATTTTATGTCTCTTTTTCTGACAATTCATAAATTTGGACTGAATTTTTGAATATTTAATTTTTATATATAAATCAATTCATTTAAAGAATATTTTTGAAAAATAAAAATAAATATGTACAAAAAATATTCATTTCTACTAAAAGTTTTTTAGAGTTCCACATGGAGCCACAGGAAAGGGATTAAAGAGCCACATTTGGCTCCAGAGCTGCAGGTTGCAGAGACCAGGACAAGGTGGTATGCATATTTATACAAATGAATATCAGCTATCGGCCTCCTTGACAACTAATAATCGCCGTCGGTATTGGCCCTGAAAAAACATATGGGTCTATCTTTACTAATAGGCAGCAATATCACTCGTTTTAAGATGTTGATAGGCTATACTAAACATGGTCAAATATTCATCCAGTCTTGAGTGCCTCGTGGATGATATGGGTGTAAAGGTGGTGCGAGTATATGTGAATGCAAATGATTTTGACATACCTGATATGAATACATAGATGGACTGCATCTGTGTGGTGGACTCTTCATTGGCGAAGGAATGATCACTGACTGCATGTCATACTGGTCTGCATCCAAAAGCATGGGGGGACAAAAAGAACACTGATTTTTAAAAAACTGTAAAATGTGGGGATTAACCATGTATAAATTAAGTAAGTAAAAGCGGTTTGGTTTTACGTTGTCCAGCGTTGGTGCTTGTCCACTCGTTTTCTCACCATTCCCCTCAAAACCGACCAAGGAAAAGAACCCCGAGCCCAGAGTCAGAATATCTCTGCCCAATTGATGCATATTACTGCGACGTACGTGTGAAGTGTCAGTGTGCACTTCACATGAGTTGTTGCAGCTCCGAGATGCCTGCATCATCGATGCACAAAACGTGAACGTCATTTGGAGGTACAGTCAGACGGGCCCCGTTCCCCGTACTATTGCTCGTTTTTTTACTAAATGAGTTATGAAATAGAAGACTCTGTTTCGGTCTGTTGTGGTGAAGGGAGGAGCTGTGACAAAAAGGAAAAGCTCTCGATTTACCCGTCGATCTACGTTCCTACCCTCACTTATGGTCACGAGTTGTGGGCTCTCCCTTCGAGATAGGGTGAGAAGCTCGGTCATCCGGGAGGAATTCAGAGTCAAGCCGCTACTCGGCCATCTGGTTCGGTTGTCTCCCTGGAGAAGTGTTCCGGGCATGTCTCACCGGAAGGAGGCCCCGGGGACAACCCAAGAAACACTGGAGAGACTATGTCTCTCGGCTGTGTGAAGGCAGTTGCACCACTAGTATCTTTGGACAAATGTCTTAGCATTCAACTGTACTGCATCTCACACAGGCGGAAAATGATTCACATTTATTTCTGGTCTCATCATACCAAACCGTGTTAACGTGCATTTTAACTAATGTTTTGAAATTTTTCATCTTACTTTAACATCCCATTTTTGACTTTCATCCACTGTTGTCACTATGGAATATTTATAGAATCGATCTACCTACCGATTATTGATTCAATTAATCAACTAATCGTATTCAATTTTATTTCCCCCCCGATTACTGTTTATTAGAGCTGTCAAAATTAATCGATTAATCAACAAGTAATCGATTATCAAATCCATCGAGTAGTACAACAGCAATTCCCCCCCTTTTTAAATCACTATTTGAATATGAATTACGAAATAAATATCAATCACTGGTTAATATACAGTAATCAGGGAAAAAAGGAAATTAGTCGATTCATTTATTGAATAATCGATATTCATAGGATTTGAACCATTTTGAATTTAAAAATTACTTAAAACGATTACTCGATTGTTAAAGTAATTGTCGATTAATTTGAAAATCAATTATTTGTCGATTCATCTCGATTAATTTAATCTCTTCATACCAGATTCTTTTACTGTAGAACTATTGCTCCTCTTAAGCATTTGCTCCATCTTCATGCTTCTCAGCACTCGTTCCAATGCCCCTTGACCTTCCCGTAGACGTTCTACACTGGTGGGGACCATCCTAATGTAGGGAAAAGAGCAAAGTCAATCTTGATCAGAGGTTTTATAACTATTTAATTCATTCACTCCCAGACATTTTCACTGAAGCAACCCCCTTCGCTCCTGGCTGTTCTACTGGATTTTGACTGATTTTGCAAGGCCCACAGAATATTGTGTTCTATTGCTATAAAAACATGGAACCTACCAAAAGAAAGAATAGTTTTTTCTTCCATCAGGAAAAAAAGGATATTTGTATCTGTTTCCGTTTGGCAGCATTTAGCATTAGAATATATCAAAGTTTCACCAGCATTCACAAACCTGTTGAAAACACTGGCAAAAAGAGCTTGTTGCAACATGGCCCTGGTTGATCTCTTATACTCTGCTGCCACCTGCTGGCCGTTTTTGAAATAACTACCTTTCCTTTAAGCGACCTCTTCATGTCAGAAGCCTTCTGTATGCGCGAGCATTACCCCCCCCCCCCCCATAAAAACTTATACATACGTTTTTGGGAGCAAATGACAATGTAATGATTACTAATTGATTGCGCTTACCACTGTGTGTTCCTATCTGGATGTTTTGCCTGCACACATGAGCCTTGGTGGTCTGGAGGACTGACTGCCTCTATCTGAGGGACGGAACTGATGTGTCCTGTTGAAGGCGTGCAGTTGTGTGGGGAAGCCAGGGGATGCATCAAGTAATGGGGATGTTGGCTTTCCGGGATGTGGTGAAAGCCAGGTCGAGTCGGGGTGCTATCCACAGACGAACTGCAGCTAGATGGCTCGGGGTCACGGCTGCTAATTTGCTTCCTCTTACGATACTCCAGCAACGACACCTGAGTGGGAGAAATGATATCAAGCACACTTCAAGCAAAAATGCTGTGTCATTCAAATTGGCGCTGGCCAAGTAAGGACCGCATGCTCCTCTTTACACAAAACTCACCTGGACCTTGAGCTTGAGTTTTTCATATTGAATACAACACAAAACAATGGCATTTAGATTTCACAATGTCATCAGTGTAGGAAACCCATCTTCAACATAACTGTTCTGAATGAATGCTTTGATGAAAAACAGACAATTGAAATGTATCACACCACGATGCAACGACACTGAAAAGACAACATTTTCAAGCACACACAAATAATAAATAAAACAACGCAATGAAAATGAGAGCAGTCATCTACATATTTTTTATGACAGAAAGGGACAATGGCAGAGAAATGATGACCACGCGGTTAATGACAAATAGGACCGCAACAACCTAAATTTTAGGACTATAGGGTTAGGGTTTGATAAGAATGAATACATCCTCCCATCCATCCATTTTCCCAACTGCTTATACTCACGAGGGTCACAGGCATGCTGGGGCCTATTTCCCAGCTGTCAATGCAATCTTTTGCATTTGTCACAAAGGCCAGACGACAGCGTACTAGGGCCACTGTAAATATATATTTTTTAGAGGGCGGGGGCAATAGTCTGAGAAAAAAAACTTTCAAATTTGCCACTTTATAAAGTGGCAAATTTGAGAGAAAAAAACTCTGAAATTTACGAGAAATACACATAGCGTACTACTCGAATGTTTGTGCCAATACTTTTTGGGCAAGTGTTCAAACAAGGAGATAATAATGGCTTTAACCATATCATGTTAAGCATTCGCTCTTTGAAGTGTTGGGTACGGCCAGCGACAATGACGCTTCGCTTTGCAAAGGTTCACACCCTGATGATCAAGCATTTAAGTTAATTTGTTAAAATGTATACTTACTTGTAAATTTTTGTTTCCAGAATTATTATTTACACATTCATACGTTTTGGTATTTTTTTGTACAAGTAGCTAAGTTGATGTGTCAAATCTGTTGCTCTCCGTCATTCACTTGCTTTTGCCTAAAGTATGCTAGCTTCTGATTGGTTAGTGTTTGTCAGCCGATAGGGATCAGGAAGTGTTGTCGCTCTCGCTGCCATGTATGACGAGTAAAGTTTAAATTAAGAATGTATCCGTCTCCATCCTGCTTTTTAATTTTATAAACAGTGCCCCATTAACCACCAACAAATCCTCACATTAGACTATAGCTACGCTACGTGTATTTTTCTTAAGTTTCTGAGTATTTTCTCTCGCAAAGCTGACACTTTATGAACTCCTAATACGTCATTGTAGATTCATTACATTACTTTTACTTACTGTCATTTGTAATATTTCCCGAAGTTTCAGGTTTTACATTTGACACAACTGTTAAGCTATCTTAAACATACTTTCAGATACAGAAATCCTACATTATATTGTAGTTCAAACTTTGATTTACATGTAAGTCTATTGTTTTTAATCAAAGTTTCTTCTTCTGAAAAGCTGCAAAATCTCTGCTTTGCAGTAGCCTACAGGAGAATCGGTTTCTACAACTGTTGGAATGTAGCATGGCAAAAGTCACTATCTATGCATGTAACAGCGCCAGCGTTATGCCGAAGATGGGAGAATTCATGTTTACTGTACTTAACCACTGAGATTTTTAAAAATAATAGCTTAAAACAAGTGATGATAAATTATCTATCAATTATTTCATTTCATTTGAATGCACTGCAGTTTATGCCTGTTGTCATGAAAACAAAAGAGGCACAGATTGGTCACTGGTCACACAAGTCATAGTGAGGAGATATATTACTAATAGCGATCTGGACGTCACGTTTTCTGAACACGCTCCCTCTGGCAGGAACGTGACGGCGCCAACGTTAATGGGCTACAATGACAAGGAGGGATCAAACTAGCGTTTATCTGTCAACTTTCTGTGCAAGAGTATTGACAAACACTTTGATGAAAAGGACATGACATACATGCACGAGGTGGACAGGTTGGATAATAATACCGTTGCCTATGAAGCTGCATGAGTGCTTTTTTTTTTCAACTCAGCGATGGCTGGTACATCGAATTCCCCCCTCACTTACACCGGTGAGTACTTGCAAATGTGCATACAAAGGCTTTACAAGTTTGTACAATCTGGAATGATTTCCCCTTTATGTGTGGTCAAAATGCCATTGAAATTAGCAGTTTCACACACGTCTTGCAGTGTTATTTAAGTACGTTAGCAACGTAGCATCTGCTAATTCGGCCGCCACCGCCATTATTTATGCCGTAAAAAGTCTTGTTTATTGTTAGTTATTAAATCTAACTGTGTAATATCTATTAAATGATAGCAGCACAAACGAACGAAATAGATTATTTGTCCCACATTTTGCGTGTGGTAAGAAGCTAACTTCACGCTGATTAGCATCGGCTGGTTCAGCCGCTGTATAAAGTACCCAATCACATCTTTCGCCTTCATTTAATAACTATACAATCAAGTGACATTTACACGACTAACTGATTCAGTAATTGACCCACATGATATGAAGTGATGGCTACAAAAGCGATATCTAGCACTATGAGGAGGATCCGCATTTGTTTCCTCTTTTGGTAGCCTGGAGAATGCTCAATCCTTCTTTTGCACATTCTCGTTGTGACACCTGGTCCACAACAGCTGCCTATCATAGTAAAAGTGTGGCCTTTGCCCTTTACTCAAAGTAGTGGTTGTGTTTTCTAACCTGCCAGGAGGGCGACGCTAACGCCTATTTAGGGATGTGTGGCGTCAACGTGCAGATGGTGCAGCAAGTTGGCAGCAGAGTGAGAGCAGAATATAGATATAATAATATAATATAGATATCAGGTCAGGTGCAAATTGCTGGACAAATAAATGTATTCTACTGCCTATAGAATGATGACGCTTGCTGGTAGGTGGAATTGAATCATGCTAACTGGCCAGCAAAACACTATTTGGGGCACTAATATGAACATGCTTTTATTACATTTTTGACCTTGAGTTTAGGAAACACTTGCCACTTGGTAAAGGGGAAAACTCAAATCTAAAGCTAAAATACTTCCATAGGCGAGTGTCATCCTCAGTGAGTAACATCGGTTGTAATAAGTACAACAACACAGAACAACATTTTGCAGGGTACCTATTGCTTAGGATAAGTTAAATACAAGACTTTTAAATTCTATTTGAAATCAAATTTAAGCCCAACATCACAATTTTCTCAATGTCCCATGTTGTCTCAAGGTGCTACAGTGCATATGTGATGTACATCTGTGCTTAAGAGTCCTGACTAAAACCACATCAATGTTTTTGTTGGTCCTGTTGTCGTAATTGCAAGACATTACAATGGGATACATTCAGTAAATTATTTTTTTAACAATGTAATTTTTCAGACTTGAGACTCTTCAGAATCAGAAAAACATACTTATAATGTATTAAAAATAAAAAAGATTTTTCAAAGATTGATTTAAGATGTTTTAATGATAATGATTCATGGATTTAACGCCTTTCAATACTTTTTAAGGACCTGAGCGAAGCCATTTTTGGCTTTGGTTGTATTGCTTTATTTATTCGTGAAATGCTGAGACGCGCAGGTGCCTGGCCCCTGTATTACAATTTGAGTAAAGCTACAGAGCATGTTTGGGCAAAATATAGTAAATAGCAACAGCTACAAACTAAATGTAATTTTATCTTAAATTCCATTCTAGATATGTGAAACACTGTTTGTCTAACACAAAATAGAAGTGACGACTTTAGATGGTTCAAATGGTACAACAAACCCATAAAATTTGAAGACGACTGTCTGAAAACTGTTTCTGTCATACTACATTTGATTAGAGGGGCTGATCAAGAGCTCTGAAAATTATTAAGACATATTCTGTCAGAACTAGAATACATGGTTTTAGAGTCAGAAACTCAATGTTTTGACAAAGGTCATGTTGTTTGGACATGGGTGGGTGCTTTATGCAGATGGATCAAAAAATATATATATTTTCATGCACACTTCTAGAGATGTAGTTGTAGGAAAATATTCACCATATTTTGTACTGTCTTGTATTGACTTCTTACAGCTATAGCCTGGTAATCTGGCTTCCCTGTCAGCAGACTAATGGTATGCTGGTTGGCCCTCTGCCTTGGAAGAAAAGTGGAAGAAAGACTTGGCAAAAAAATTCAAAGAGCAGCGAGGCGAAAGGAGAGATTGAAGGAATAGAGGGGTGGGTGGGGGAAGGAAGGGTAAAAGCCAGTGTCTTTATGCACAACTTTTTTTTTTAAGCCTATGGCTTGGATGTTCACCGACTTTACAAAACCCCATTTGCCTAAAAAAACTGAAACAAAATGCATTGGCAGAATATGTTGTGTACTTGCCTTCTTTTTTTGTGGTGGGTTGTTGGCGTGAGGAGATGTGCTACTCTCTGGGTAGCTGCCACCATAATGAAGATCATTGTAGGGTGACATACAGCCTGGCCCTACATCCCCAAACAGCCCCTGGCCGCTTAAAGAATTATGTAAAGATTCTGCAGGCGATAAACCTCCTGCTAGAGAGACATGTCGCTCAACGGCCACAGTGTTGCCCAAGTTTGCATTGAGGGGTGAGCAAGTGTATATGAGATTGAACTCTGTCCTGATGGCCTGTTCCCTAGTTTGGAGTGTTCGCTCGGAGGTTGAACTTGACACTGGCTTGACGGAACTGATCCCAACAGAGGATGTGTCTTGGCAATCACTGCTCAAAGAAGCTCCAGTAATGGAAAAGTCATCTGAGACCACAGCCATAGGGCTCTCTAAGCTAGAGGACAGTGAGAGATCTGGGAACTGGGTCCGAGGGATGTCCAAGTCTGTCTGAAGACATGGCTAACGGCCAAGCAGTAGGACAGGCAGGAAGAGGAAAAAAAGTGTTGAAAACATACAAAATATATTGTAAAATAATGTTGCTTTGTAAGATCATTTCAGAAATTTGATTTGGACAAATGGAAATACCTCAGGAGAGATGGACTCTGGCCGGTGAACAGGTGATGCCTCAGGGGATGATATATTCTAGAAACACATAGGAGGCTGTTAGAATCTTGCCAGTGTCACACAACCCAAATATGAATCTCATATAACCCACCCATATAGTGTTAAATCCAGGAGAGTATAATAATATATTATAATAAATGTAAATGTGATGTGAATAAAGCCATTTCCAACAAGCAGTATGCTTCAGTTGACTTCAGTAAGTATTTTTCTGCATTCCAACTAAAGTGTTAGACTATCTATCTCATCACTTTGTTTTACACTTTAAGTGTACCTGGAGAAATATGTATGGTTTATCCAAAAACTACATCCAATTGGGATGTAACGAAAATGGCAATATCGTGATATCCCCCAACCACTTGTGTCTTGTCCAGGTGTCTCTCCTTGTCTCGTCAGTTGGCTTGTATTTAGTTTCCTCGTTTAGTTCAGTCTTTGTTGGATCATTGTCGCTGTCACCACTCTTGTGTTTTGTTGTTACTTTGATTTCTGGTCTTTTCAGAACTTTGTTGGTTTTGTTTATTTAGAGTTTTACCCAGTACCCCTGTTTGTGTTTTTGTTAAATAAATTGTGTTCAGTTTTACATGCATCCCTGCATTTGGATCCTCCACCCCATTGTGACAGTTTTGGCCCTTCTATGTTTAAAATCCATGCTAATTGTCAGATGAAGGGGAACGTAATAGGCTTGTGAACCGAGTGAATGTGGAGGAACTCAATGAGTGCGTACATTAGCAAGTAAGTGCCTCAATATTAAGTGTTATTAGAGAGTATGTTGTTTATATGCATTGCTGTTATGTACAAAAGCACAATATGTATTTTTTTTAATTAGTATTAGCTTTTTTTTTTTTTTTTTACAATATTGTGACTAGGGGTGTTAAAAAAATCGATTCGGCAATATATCTCGATATTACAGTGCACAATTTTCGAATCAACTCATGTTTAAACATCAATTTTTGATGGAAATATTCAACAAAACATCTTACTTAGGGTTCACACTTTAAGCATGGAAGAATGTTATATTAATGGAACGTTAAGCCTTAATATTTTATTTTAGTGCTGTTCAAACATGAAACAGACTGCAACCTGTTTGTTAAGTTTCAGATAAATAAATTTTCATACAAATCTTACAGTGTACATGTACAAGTTTACTGATTAGTATTCTCTAAATGTGAGTAAAAACTAAAACAAATTGGAATAATCAATTCAATTTATAGATTTGTATCGGGATGAATTGGCATCGAATCGAATCGTGACCTATAAATCGTGATACGAATCGCATCACCAGGTACTACACAATTCACACCCCTAATTGTGACTTTTTTTAAAAAATTTTTTATAAATATCGCCAACCTCCCCACAATGCTGTGATAATTATCGTATTGTGAGCTTCATATCGTGACAATATCGTATTGTGATGTTTGGATATCGTTACATCCCTAGTATCCAAATGTGTTTGTGTTACACTTGTTATAGTAAAGCAAGCTTGTAAAAGCTCCTGGAGCGTGTTTGTCAAGACGCCAGCCATATTCACCGGTGAGGAGGATTTTTGACAAGAATCTGCATGGTATCTACAGTTGTGACTTACTCCTGACAGCGTCCTGTGACCCGGGATCTGGTCCGGTTTTGGTCGAGACAAAAGTAGTCCGGCAAGTTTGCTAGGGTCACAGAAATAAAGCGTTTTTCTTCTAAAAACAATGTGTGTTCAAAAGAGTGCTAAATTTGCATCACAAAACCGCAAACTACAAAAGTCAGACTCCATTACCGCCGGGCACTATTTTTCTATTCGGATTACTGTGTGGCGCGCGCTGCATCCAGCTGACAGACACGCACGTCAAGTTGTTTGGAAGTGTTTATCTGATGCGAGAGAGCTAACGGAGAACTAGAGAGATTAGTATATAATGCTATGATTGCATAAACTATAAGCTAGTGTAATGAAATAAGTTGTGTTGTGTGTTTTTGTGCTCGTGTTGCACATTCTGATTAGCATTCATGTGTCCGAGTGTTTGTGAACGCATCACACGTCTCGCGGTGGAGAAGGGACCTTATCTCTATGCCTCTTCGTTCTCTTTTTCTGCCCGTTCTAACTCCATCTGAAGAATTTCGACATCAGTATATTAGGATTCATAAAGATACCGCCTTAACTCAGTGCTAAAGACATTGTCTTTGTCGTCAGTGTCGTAGTCAGACATGTTATCGTGAGTTTTCAAAGTTATAATTACGGTGGAACAGCTGTCAGCTGGATGCAGCGCGCTGCGCAGTGATATGAACAAAAAAAATAGTGCCAATGCCAATGGAGTCTGACTTCTTTCTAGTTTGCGGTTTTGTGATGCAAATTTAATCACTCTTTTGAACACAAATTGTTTTGAGAAGAAAAAGGCTTTATTTCCATGACCCCAGCCAACTTGCCGGACTACTTTTCGTCTCGACCAAAACCGGACCAGATCTCTGGTCACAGGACGCTGTCAGCGGTAAGTCAGTAGTAGGTGAGGATGCCATACAGATTCATGTAAAAAATCCCAAACTATCCCTTTAAATGCGGCAATTTTTGACGAATCTGAGTCATTCGCAACTCTCCAGAGTCAATACTCATGGAAAGTCCATCAATCCGTTTGCTGATGAACAAGATGAGACAGGAGAAGGCGATGTTGCGTATGTAAGTATTCTTCCGCCGTATTAAAACCTGAAGTCAGGTAAGGTTATATCCTTTCTATTTAAATAAATAATAATAAATAAATAATCAAGTCTGCATGACAGACTTACATCCATAGGCAAGCGATCTGGCATCTCACTCAATAGTAACTAATGTGTGTGAGTGACATCCCGTCAATGAGGTGACGTCACATCCGCCCCAAACATGGTAACGAGTATTAAAATTAACAAGCTGAATTATTTTGGCAAATACATGACTAGACACAAAAATGGGAACACCAGGTATTTATCAATTGTGACGATATAATGCTCCGTTTCTCCATCAATACCTTGAGATGTTACTCCTGAGGTACACTTTAAGCTGCTATGAAGACACATTCTTTTCATAACTGTCAGATCTATCTGCACCATCATATACAATATGGACATCATGGATTGATTCAGAAAGACTCCATATAATAAATTGATTAAAGAAAGAAAGGTGTGTGAGTAACTTATTCAATAAATGGACATGGTGTGGAGAATGGAGGGTCTCAGGCTCAAGATGTGCTATGGACACAACTATGTAAAACAGGTTCCAAGACAGATACCAGTGTTCTTCCTGATCATTGCCAAGGTGCCCTTGGCTAACACCCAATTCACACTGACTGCGGAACGGCCATGATGCGTTTTCCGTACGGCCACCGCAAGGACTGCAATTCACACCGCGTGCGTTACGTGAGCTGTCTGTGTCCGGAAATCTGCACCCGCCAGACCACAAGATCACGGGGGTTCACACTGGAGAGTTGAGTTCACGCGACAACAACAACCGTGTATATAGAGTCCTATTTGAAAACAATAGCCACACTTGCCTGTTGTCACATCGATATGCTTTTGGACATTATTTCTGTGACTACCATGGCTCTTCTACCATGGGTAAGTACATTTTATGTTTAAATAGAGTTATTTTGTCATGTTTAATTTAATCTGAGCTTGTTTTTTGTCTTAAATGTCCAACTCATGTCATACTATGTAGTTAGCTAGCTTCCCTCTCCCTCCAAAAATGCGTTCCCAAATGGTTTTATTTTGAAATATACCGGATCCACCTTGATGCCGATGTTCGACTTCCCGTCCGGCTTGTGTAATTTCTTCAGCTTCATGAAAATCCGCAAGCGTCTCGCATGCGGCGTCCGGGGAAAAAAAACCACTTGCGGAAACCTTCAGCAGCGCCGCATCCCTTCTGCACCGCACTGCAGCTAGGTGAATTCACACGCAGACTCGAATGCTTTCTATTTTTTGCGGCGGCCATACGGAAAACGCAACGCGGCCGTTCCGCAGTCAGGGTGAATTGGGCGTTAGGTATGACACTGCTCTGCAGCATCTGCAGTCTGACATCTCTCACTTGATGCATGCAAGGTCGTGTATTTGAATATGCATGCGTAACGTATGTTCATAGGGCGTGGGTTGCTAAGAGAACGTTTAAACTAAAATTTTGCCCACAAGGTGAAGAGTTAATGTGTGATATTTCGTTTGTGTGTGTGTGTGTATGATTCTGTGTGTACTCTTACTTCAAATTGCAGCGGTGTGTTACAGCGGCTGACTGGCAGTGAGGGCATTGGTGAGTATGCGAGGCCATTCGATAACAAAGAGCTACAGGGGTTGTGAAGCAGTGGAAGTAGGGGGTCCTCAGGAAGGGGTGGCGTTATGGGTGACAGAGGGCGAAGGAGGTGGTCAGAGGATAGTGGCATCGTCTCTGTCATATACTTGGCGTGGCGCTTCTTGAAAGGTGCATTCAGTTCTATTATTGAAGAACACGGCACAGGTAAAAATGTGAGGAAATAATTTAGTCTCAGAAACACAGTTTAAAAACAGCACAAAATTGTTCTAATATTGTATGAGGAATTCAAAATAAACTGATATAAAATGTTTACCACTGGAGAAGGGATTGGGGGTGGATCTGCTGCTGGTGCTTTGCTGGGAGGAGGTAGACTCTGTGCCATCAGCCACACTGGCTGAATAGCTCTCGTCCTCCACCTGCTTTATCCATCTCTGCATTAAGATACAAGTAAGTTAGTCATTAATAGTATTGATGCTTATATTGCAAATACACACGCACGCACGCGCATTAAATAAACTGTAGCATACTTGTTTTTAACACAACTCAACTTGTCATTCACCTTTTTAAAGCAGCCATAAGTGCCGTCCATCTGCAGTGGACGGGGCCGGCGTCTCTCGGGATTAAAAGGGGAGCCGAAGCGAACATAGTGTCTGGGTGTGGTGCAGATAACAGATGAGTGTGAAAGGCCTGGCAACATGTTGAGGGTGGTGGCCAGCACCGTTGGATCAGTAGTTATCCGAAGTGGCCGCTCAACAGGCAGTTCTTGATGGATTTTCTCCCCTCCAGGTATCTTTTCATTCAACCATTCAGTCACCAGGTACTGAAACAAGACCACATATTATTGCTTAACTATGAATGTGTATGCCACATACAATATAAGTGTATTTAGATATGATTTTGGGCAGAGGGTAGACAAAACTGTGGTCCAAATGAAGCAAACACTAATTGTCAGTGAGTGGCTGTTAAAACAATTAGTTGCCATGAAAAAAAATCATTTAAGTATGCCGAACAATATTTGAATGAATGTGACAAAGCAGAGCACTGCATTTTCCCATATGAGTTTCTTTAGACAATATAGGTCAGTAATTCCTCAAAATCTTACCATGGACATGCTGAAAAACAATAATTTCTATATGTTCAAAGAGAACTGTTTGAAATTGTGGCTATTCTTTTATGTGGTATTCATGGAGTAGCAATCACTGTCAGTTAGTACCAGATTGCATAGCAGAACACTGATTCCCAACCAGGGTGCTATTGCACAGTAGTGTGCCATGAAAGACCATCAGGGAAATCAAGAGAAATTATCCAATCTCTCTTACTTGAGCTGTCACCTTACTATCGTGGAGTGTCTTGTGTGTTCTAGCGATCCAAGAAGCTATGGTAGGATCACCAAGGGCAAACAGGTCCTAGGTGAGGGGCTAGACAAAGAACCCCGATGATGAATACTACCAATACAATTTTCTCTAGGAACCAAGCCTGAAGGTGGGGCCCAAAGGCGAGTGCATGGTGGCCATGCCTGCACCCGCTTTTCTATCTAATCAGATACTCAAAGACACTTTACAATGGAACGGTTACATTATTCACGCACTTACACATCCACACTGTGGTGGCGGTAAGCTACTTAAGTAGCCACAGCTGCCCTGTGGCAGGCTGACATGAAGCGTGCGCCTACAGCCCGTCCGACCACCACCAAACATTCACACCTTCCATTCACCAGTATGAGTAGCACTGGAGGCAATGTGTGTGAAGTGCCTTGCCCAAGGACACAACGACACATGACTTGGGGAGAGCAGGGATACAATAGCCGACCTTCTGGTTACTGAACGACCGTCTCTACACCCTGAACCACGGCCGACAGCTTTAGGGACGTGGAATGTCACCTCTGGCAGGAAAGAACCTAAGTGGTGTGTGAGATCGAGAGGTTCAGACTAGGGTCCCCTACTTCTGGGCAGAAGAAGGCTAGGACCTTGGCTGTCCTATCTCTGGCTTCAGAAGCTAGCTCTAGGGATGTGGAATATCACCTCTATGGCAGTGAAAGAACCTGAGTAGTGTGCGAGATCGAGAGGTTCAGACTAGGGTCCCACTTGAAACATGAAGCATCAAGAGCACATTTGTGTCAATAATAGTCATTCAGCCACGCAGACGGCTCATTAACTATGCGCGGCAATGACGTGAAGTCATCTTAGTAGATGTCTCCATGAAATAAGATCGAAAAGCCTTGCTTCATTTCCCTAAAATATTTCAAACACCTCCCGCATCGCTCCTCTGAAGATATGAGAAAATAAAACGATAAGCCTATGGACACTGTGACCATATTTACTTCCGTAAACACTACGTTATGTGACGTCATCTCTTCTTCTGCGCATGCGGGTCAATTTGGAGATTAATTTGGTTAACAAGACAAACTGAGGTTACAATTAATATATAATGTGAACGATTCATTTTGAACTGCAGTTTTTCTGAACATATGCTACTGGGCCAAATTGTGTGTAATGCTGTTGCTTCACAAGGAATTATTTAAACAACTTAAAAGTATGACGTTCTCTGACCTTCTTGGTTTTGAGGTAACGCAAGTTGCCTCTATTTATGCAGGTAAGACCCTGGCCATCTCCCTCGACAAGTTGACCAGTTGCCAGCCCACAGTCCCCTTGGCACAACTCAGAACCATACGGGCCATGAGGACCCTCCTCATCAAGACCAGCACTTTGCTCAGCTAAAGGAGCTGCTGCTTCTGCTGCTGTTGCTGCTGCTGCCGCCGCTACGGCAGCAGCCTGCTGGGCTAGCGCTTGACGCTGCCGCCTGGCACGTTGGGATGAGCTGGAGCGGTACCGAGACATTCGGCTCTTGGGACGAGGCTTAGAAGAGCGTGCAGGTTTAGGAGAGGCAAACGGGGCAGGTAGATTTGGTAATGAGGACTTTTCTTCAACAGACGGTGCTTCCTATGGAAAATAAAAATGTCATTAAATATGGGGTATAGAAAAGACAAAATCTAAGATTTTTAATAACAATACTGACCGTGATATAGGTAGTACGTCGTGTGCTAACGCCTACCCCAGTACTATGGGATATGGGGGTGGTTCTTGTCCCCTCATCTGTTTCTACACCATCCTCCTTTACATCTGTTCCTGTCTTTCTTCGCCTCTTTTCCAGACTGTTCAATGACTGAAATCAGAGACAAAGTTTAACAAAATTAGTGGAATAATGACAAAAAACACACACAACATGAACAATAATCTAAATAATAACTTAAATGGGAACAACTGAATATACTTTTTTATTGCAGGTGACAATTCCATTTTCATCCACCTCTCCTTCCTCAGCCTCTTCTATCTTCATGTCATCCAGCTGTCCCTAATAACACAGACACATAGCAGATAAAGAATTAACCTTACAATATGACACACAGCCTCTGTGTTATTAGAAAACATTGGAGTTTTGTCCACATGTACTACGTATTTGATGGTATGTATATATATATATATATAAATTTGACAAGTTTACACTCTTTATTATAGTATACTACTGAAAACAACCCAAAATTATTCATATTACATATTAATAGTAAATCAAATGCTTCTATAATTTGTAAATATGTTATTTGCTGATGACAATATTATCTACTGTGCTGGCCTAAACATTGAACACAAGCTACTGAATACTTGAAAATGAATTGACGACACTGAAAAACTGGATTAATGTCAATAAATTATCACTAAATTTGAACAAAGCAAAGCTAACTGTTTTGGACACTAAACAAATACAATAAGTTAAAATCACGGTGCATACAAATGAAATGTAATAATGAGCATACAAAAAATTTGTTGGAATCATTATTTATTAAATAATTATTAACTTAAATACTTTGAAATACTATGACTTAGTCAAATTCCATACTGCACAAATAATGTAAAAAATAATTTGCTGTGTCATAGCATTTAGAAGCTGTTTAAAAACAGAGTGATTTGTTATTATCTGAGGGTAACTGGTGTTCTGCAGAAAACACAAGCAAAGGATTTTCACAAAGCAAAGGCTTGTATCTGGTAACGACACAATGTGGAATAATTATGAAAATGATCTGAAAATGTGTGGTTCCATTAAAGCTTTTAAAATAATGTTTAAACTTAAAGCACTGTACTTATTAACTCATTCACTCCAGCCATTTTCACTGAAGCAAGCCTCTTCGCTCCCGGCTGTTTTCTGGATTTTTACTGATTTTACAAGGTCCACAGAATATTCTGTTCTATTGCTATAAAAACATGGAACGTACCAAAAGAAAGATTAGAGTCTCTTCTTTCATCAGGAAAAAAAAGTATACAGTATTTGTATCTGTTTCCGTTTTGGAGCAGATGCAATCACAGGTAGTTGTACCTGCTTGGCATTTCTGGCTGACGCACCTCCAATGTGCTTCAGGCTTTGAACTGGAGTGTTGTAAAGATGGCAGGGTTCCTCTGTGCCGAACCAGGAGAGAAGATTCCGGGGACTGGGTAGCATGTCATAGGTAGCCCTAATCCGGAAGCTCAGCCTTGCCTGGGGAGTTCGCCACGTCGGCCTCGGTGATGGTTCTATTAATCACGGCCTCCCAAGTAGTCCATCTGCCTTGCTAGCTCACCGCTGTTATCTTGTAGGTTTCCTCCTCCATTTTGGCGACTTCTGAGATTACCATAGCTTTCCTCTCCTTCTTGGTAGCTTTGGACCAGTTCTTTGGCGCCGCTCCCCATCCGAGGCCAGCTCTGCCTGGCTGTGTGAAACTGACAATTTCCTGATGCTTCAGCCGCTCTACGGCCTAGTCTACTGCTTTGGATGCATTCCACTTCTGTCCTGTGCGAATCTGAGATTTGGCAGCTTTAATTGCTGGGTCCGGAGAGTCTCTCAAATCAAAGAGGAGCCTCACCTTCTCCATTTTGTACCCCAGATTGATGGACTGCAGTGGGAGTTGCAGGGTATTTTTCCCAAAGAGTGCCGTGGTGGAGAGGCATTGAGGGAGGCCGAGCCACTTTCGGATGTAATTATTGGCCTTTGCCTCCATCCCATTGCTATTCCCTCCTCGAGCCAGTGCCAGTCGGTTGCGATTTCCCGAGTTGTGTAGCAAATATGCAGGTTGTTGAAGTAGTTTGCTATTAGGTTCTGGATGCATGCTGGTACGTGGTAGAAGTCAAGGGCGTACGTGATGAGCTGGTTGGGAACTGAGCTGAAAGCATTTGCCAGATCCAGCGAAACTACATGCAGGTCTGTTTTGCTTAGCTTAGTGGTCTGGATTTGCTACCAAATCACCGCCGCATGTTCCTTGCAGCCAGGGAACCCTGGGACTCCTGTCTTTTGGCAGCTGGTGTCGATGTACTTGTTCGCCAAGAGGTAGCTTGTCATCCATCTGGCCAAGACGGAGAAAATAATTTCCCCTCTACGTCCAACAGAGCAATGCCTCTGGCTGAGGTTTTGGGAGGCTTTCTCCTTAGGGATGAAAGTGGTGACTGCTTTGCACCAGGCCGATGGAATGGCCTCCGGTTTCCAAGCTGCAACCATAAGCCTCCATAGCGCCTTCAGAAGCCCAGAGCAGTTCTTAAATACCTTACAAGGCACTCCATTTGGCCCGGGTGTTGATGCAGATCTTGCGCGTTCGATTACTTGTTTCACTTCCGCCCATCTACTTCCGCCCATCTGGTTGGGGACGTGTCGAACTCTGTGGAGGGCTCAGGTGGGCGGGGTATGTGGCCTGGGGATCCAAGGGGTTTGGCTCTCAGATTGTCCCTCAGCTGGTCTTTGATGTATTGCTCCAGCTCCTGCTTAGTAACCTGTAGCATTTCTGTCTTTTTCCCCTCTAGGAGGCTGCGAGCATATCTGTAGGGGTCCCGGAAGAAGCATGTCCTTGCCTTCTCCCTGCGGCTTGTCTGCTTCTTTATCCTTTCAGCTCTCCTCAGGTGTTTAAGCCTTTCCTTGATCTTGTTCCAGAGTCCTTAAAGTCCTCTTTTTCCTCAGCCTCGGCTCTCCTCCATGACTTACTCAGGAGGCATTGCTCTTTTACCAGCTGGAAAATTTCCCTTTCTCGCCTCCTGCTTTGTTTGGTAACGTGTCCCCTTGGAGGTTTGTCTCCGAACTGATTTTTTCCTTCCTCCTGGATGAGATGGCCGAGGATGTTCAGTTTGGAAGTTGGGTTCCCCCTTTAGGGCGTTCTGAAGGATGGTGCATATGCTCTCATCGAAGTTTTTCCATGCTTCCCTGTTGCTGGCCTTTGGCCACATGAGTTGGGGTTTCTGTACATGCTTACCTGGAGGCGCTCTTACATGCTCAGTGGTTGTGATGTTGCTCTCCTGCTGTGGGCAGCTCTGCTGCTCCATGCGTGATGTGCTCTTCTCCTGCTGTGGGGTGTTCTGCTGCTGCTGTGGGTTCTGCCTGGAAGCCTGGTGTTCCTCTTCCGTTCCAACCGCAATGCAGGGTTAACTAGCTCTGTGGTGCTCAACCTAGCTGTGATGCCTCTTTGTCTGACCTGCTAATGCAGTGAAAGCTTGCAACTGGCTGTTGCCAACACACTTTGACTTCCCTTGGTGGATGCGCAGACTATGGTAAGTTGTTACTTTATTCCATCCACAGCAGCAATGTCTCTGGATCCTTTTGTTCCTTTCCATATGGTTCGTTACCGTGTTATACGTCCTTGTTTGTCCATCTTCCATCCCGCCTCTCGGAGGACCAATGGGCTGTTTTCCTCTTGACTTGCTTGTAATTAGCTTGGGTGTCCAGAAGTCTGGTGTCCAGTTATCTGGGTGTGTGGAGTGGGTAACTAGCCCTTCCACCCCTGGTGCGGTCTTTCACGCCATCAGCCAGACTTCCCTGGCAGCCCTCCAGTCTTTCCTGAATGCCAACTGCTCTGTTCACAGTAGTCACCGGCGGACCAGAGAAACCAGATGCAAGCACAGGTAGTTGTACCTGCTTGGCATTTCTGCCTGACGCACCTCCGATGGTGCAATTAGCATTAGAAAAAAAAGCTAAGTGTCATCATTATTAACAAACCTGTTGAAAACACATATTGTTCTCTTATACTCTGCTGCCACCTTCTGGCCGATTTTTGCAATAAATACCATTGTTTTAAGTGACCTCTTCATGTCAGAAGTTGTATCAAAGCCTTCTTATGCTCTAACCAAAAACAAACAAACAAACATATAAATACGTTTTTGGGAGTGCAGGGTTTAGGGTTTGAATGAGTTAAATATAGTATATAGTAAAGGCTTACGAAAGTAATTCAAATGATGACTGCAACAGTCTGGTAAAGTCAATGCAGGCTTGATGCAGTTATTGCAAATAAGCGTTATGCTACCAAATATTAAATGCTATCCACTTGAAGTTAACTTAATAACGCCTCCCTTTTTTGGCAAGGCCCACAGAATATTGTGTTCTATTGCTATAAAAACATGGAACCTACCAAAAGAAAGATTAAAGTCTCTTCTTTCATTAGGGAAAAAAGTATATTTCTATATGATTCCATTTGGCAGAAATTAGCATTAGAATATAGCTAAGTTTAATCATTATTCACAAATCTGTTTGAAACTGGGGGGGATTGCTTTTTACAACATGGCCCTGGTTGATCTCTTGTACTCTGCTGCCACCTGCTGGCCGTTTTTGTAATAACTACTATTTCCATTCTCTTCAGTTCAGAGGCTGCATCAAAGCCTTCTGTATGCTCGAGAATGTTTTTATTTTTATTTTTTATAAATACGTCTTTGGGAGCATGATAATATATAAAATAGAACATATTTATACGTTTTTGGGGAGCAAATGAGTTAATAAATTACGGCTTCACCTTCAGTTGGCTTTTTTATCTGCAAAACATTGGGATGTTTTGTTGTTTTTTTGACTGAAGCTGATTGAATCAATCATTTAATCAATTAATGCTTGCAATGGAACTTAACTGCTTTGTTGTTTAACCTTCATGTTCACCAGATGCATAGAAAAAAAACACTATCAGCCACATACCTCTATATCACCGTTTCCCTGCAGCTCTTTGGCTTCTTGGTGCTGGATAGCTTGGTTGCTATCTGGACAAACTTCCAGCTCTCTTCTGCGCGCCTTTCTCTGCCGTGTCTCAGCACCAACCAAAGTAGCGGGCGGTGGTATTGAGGGGGAACACGGCAAGCTCTCCCTGGGGCTCATGTTGTGTTTCTGCACAGGGCAATTCTGGTTTCCCTTGTGGCAAGCGCAGTCCACTTTATAATTACTGATGGATTGATATAAGAACAGAAGGTTTATATTAACTGGAGTACATGCCAATAAAAGGCAGTAAATAACCCAGTGAATAGGCTAGCTCGCATCTACCCACCCAAGAAATGTATTGTTTCTGAGTTATGAAATGTCAAAGAACAAAATTGTAATCAATTCATTGAGGGTGGAGAGTGTATTGTATAGTGAGAAGTAGGGTTGTTAGAAAAAAATTATTCGGCAATATATCGTGACATTACAGTGCGCAATTCACAAATCGATTCTATATGCGGCCGGATCGATTTTTAAACATAATTTTTTTATGGGAAACAAAACGTCTTAGAGTTAGGATTCACACATTAAGCATGGAAGAATGTTATATTAATGGTACATTAAGCCTTAATATTTTATTTCAGTGCTATTCAAACATGCAACAGACTGCAACCTGTTTGTTAAATGCAGTGGCTCTGAATTTTCAGATAAATACATTTTCAATTTATAGATTCGTATCGGGATTAATCGGTATCGAATCGAATCGTGACCTATGGATCGTGATGAGAAACGAATCACCAGGTGCTAGGCAATTCACACCCCAAGTGAGAAGCAGTACTGACCAGCTGTTGAACTCATAATCAAATCCAATAGTGACCTCAGCATCCTTTGTGATTTGACAGATGGCATAGATACACAGATGTATCATACCCTCAGCGATCATATGTCGCACCTAAAAAAGGAATAAATACATTTCATGAAACAAAAGACCAACGAAGAACTTAGGGAACTAAACAGAGATAAAACAAGAAGGCTACCTATGAGGTCATAATAAGCTCAATTAATAATTTACCTCAGCGTTGGGAGTGCAGGACCTTCTAATGAAGCGTGCATCATTTCCAAGGGTTCTTGCATCCACGCACATCTCGACATCATTAAACTTGGAGTAAAACAGTACAAAAGGGTAGGGCCTAAAAGACATGAAAATTTGCTTTTCAAGTGTCTAATGTGATCCCATCATAATCTACAAATGCAAATGGTAAATGTACTGAATTTATACAGTATAGTGCTTGTACACCATATGGTGCTCGAAACGCTTCATCCACGTACCGGTGAATTGAGTGGATTTACAGTATATCCACTCAATTCAACTCGCGTTCAACTTAGTGTCACAGTGAGCGGGACCCAATTGCAGGGAGCAGTGCGAGGAGGCAGAGGTGCTCAAAAAAGGGTTGTTTAATCAAAGAAAAACAAAAAGGCAAACCATGTACCAGTTATCCAAAAACATGAAATCAATAAAGTCCAAAAGAAGTGCGAACAAATACTAACTAGGCTTAACTAAAGACTAGGAACAAAGGTTTTTTGTTTTATTCCTTTTTTCCTTTCAGACACAATATTACAGGTTACATCGATCACATAATATCATTTGCAACATTGACATCCGAAAGAAGGGCTGACGGGTAGAAGCCATGGCTTATTAGTAACCGTCCCCATCGATTCTTACTATACGCATCAGTCATACACATTGATTATGATTGATTCATATCGTTAGCAATCCCAGACTTAGGTCTGCACACTCCTCGCTCAGTTCATCTTGAGTAATGTCTGTGTGTAAGTTGCAGCTAGTACCAATCATTTGTAATTGGTAAATCGGTTCCTGGACGCCAACAACAGGCCCACCCAACCAGGCAAGCAGCCAAGGCGAGCGCATTCCCGTTCACCAGTAGCGTGGGTAACCATGACAAGGGGATAACAACGACGACGACTCAACCAGGACTGAAAGAATGCAAGAATGCAGGGAACTAAGGCCCCATCAACACGAAAACCCGTCTCAATGTATCCGCACAAGTTTCTCGACATTTGGGCAGTTTGTCCACATGGCGCCGCCATTTCCCTTCCCTTTGGAACCGGCGGGCTCCAGAGTGGAAAGATTTAAAAACGCGCCCCGTGCGTTCCAATGTGGACATCATATGCGGCATACTCTTCCAGTGATGACGTAGTGGTAGCAGCTCGATGAGGACACATTGTCGTAGTTTCATGACGCATGCGCTCTAATTCTCGCGTGGCTGCGCGCGAACCGCCAGTCTTTCAACATCAATGACGGATTGCCATGTCGTAATAGTTTTGCGTAACCTCCTTAGCTTGCTTCGACAGCAAAATATTTAGCATGATGTTGTTGTACTTGAATCACCCGCCATTGTCACTTCTCCTGTGTTCGTCTCACTGATCTGTATATATTACTGTGTAGCCGATAGCCCATACACGCCCGTGCAAGCCGTTGAAGCGACAGGGCGGCCATCTTACTCCTCCCATGTCGCGAGCAGACTACTGTATTAACTATATGAATACGTACAGATTAGACATATACAGCTCGTAGGCTCTAGGGCCGGAGGTGGTCACTATTTTTAAGGAAGTAAGTAAAAAAAAAAATTAAAATTAACAAGTGGACGGTATGTGCTGCTTTGAAGACCCCCTTTTTCTTTTATCACTCAAGTTACTTAGATCTCAATAGATTTGGCAGAGTCGTCTTATGTTAAATTACAGTAATAATTCTTTAATAAAATAATAAACATCATTAAGCATATAATTTATACATGTATTAAGGCAAGTTGTAAAATGTCTGAAGTCCTTTTGTTTATGTTTAACCAATTTAAATCATGCCGTTTCTACTAAGCACTATCTCCAATTTCGATACTGTAAGTGTATAGGACTGTATGCCATGAAACGTTTCTTGGGAGGAGAAATATGGCAGCCTTGCGGCTTCAAAAGTCTTGGCCTATCAGCTATCCAGTAATGGGGTAGATTTTGAATTTGAATTTAAAAAGGGACAATGCACATTACATTTTACAATGTAAATGTGCCCAAGTTAGCTAGTTTTCATTGGTAGTCCCTTGGGAGGATGTAAAAGACAGCCTAAAATAAGAGTCATTAAAATTACATATCAATTTCCAACAATATACAATAATATTACACAAGTACATTTCCTGTACAGTTGATAGTGCTTACTAATCTCTTTCTTTTCAATGAGAGCAGTTTTGCCCCGACTTCAGCCACTGTTTCAGTTTTTTGTTGATACTTTTATTCGTCTCCAATCTAAGTTCAGCGGGGAGAGCATTCCATAGTTTAGTTCCCTGATAGCAAAAGATAGACTGTCCAAAAGTTGTCCTAAACTTTGGGAGCTCACAGTCCCCACTTATTGAGGCTCTGGTGGTCGGTCTACGGAAACTTTGACGTTTCACCATGAGACAAGATAGCAGTGGTGACGCACAGATGTACAAACATTTCAAAATACAAAAATTCACAAAATTTTCAAAGGTAAAAAGTGTTTTTGAATGATTTCACAATGGTGCCAGCTCATTTCATTGGTTTCCTATCAAAAATCTTAATTGCCCTTTTATACAGAGAAGTTATTGGCTTCAAAATGGAGGTGGGTGTTTGCGACCATGCTGTAACGCAATATAACAGATGCGAGAAAACCATTGCATGCATATACAACAGGGCAGCTTGTTGTGGTAACTCTTTTCAAATGAAGCAAAAGCATTGGACGGACTTCCGACTTTCACACATCAGCGTCATTTCCGGCCACTGATGGCTGCGTTCCAACACTCGCACCCCCATCCCTGCGTACCCCGACCGCGTGCTCCCGCTCATCGGGCGTCTCAACTCACTACAACCGAGGGGCACAAAGGCAAAAGCCTCCTCCAAAAGTCCCGCCTCCTCCGTGGCATATACCCCATTATATTCAGATTAGTGGTTCGGCTTCTTCGCTGATTCTTCTACGCTTTCTGCTAACTCCATGTGGATGCGCTACAGAGCAACTCCAGACTATACATTACAGCTGTTAAACGTCCATAGCGTATGTCTGGGAACATTTCTGTGTGTACAAGATTTTTTTGTGTGTGAACAGGGCCTAAATACACAAAGTAATGAGACAACGAGAGACAGCTGGACAAGACACAGGTGGCTTGGGGAGCTGATTGGGTGACACCAGGGCCCGGGATGACAAGCACAGGAGGACATGATAAAACTTGATGAAACATTAACAAAGTGACACCCACAAGGAAAACATGACGAATAAACCAAACCAAAACACTGACTATGACATTTTGTGGATTAACAAAAAATAAAGAAAGAAAGAAAATCTGTGGGGAAAAATATGGGGGTCGAGTTATTTGAAGGAATAATCAATAGGATCGCTTTAAAAAAGATTCGATAGTGACACCAATTTTAACAGCACTAATCCATGGTACATAAATCTGTATGGTTCACCCAAGCAGGTAAAGCAACGGCTATGAATGTCTGAACAAGTAAATATGTGGTGCCAGCTACTTATACAATATTGGCTGTGTTTTGATTCATTTTCATTCAATCTATACTGCTATACAAGCTGTACATAATTATAAATTATATGAGTGTTTTATTTCCATTATATCGTGTACTGAGAAGATATTCAATCGTTCTTCAGATGTGGGGTGTATTCACTTTTATGAAGTACTGTGCAAACTCACACTTACTTTTTAAAGAAATGCCCGTTGACCTCAAACTGTTGCTTGAGCATGACCTTCCCTCGATACTCAATAATAAGGATGTCAGGATCAAGGTTCTTGGCTGCCCGAAGGATCTTCCTGTGTTTCTGCACACGTGTTACACGTCCTAACTGCAGCTACAAACAGCAACAAAAAGTTTCAAGTGAAGCATCATACATACTTGTATATATGTTGTAAATCAATGTGTTAAATGTTCAATTACAGTAGGAAAAAAAATGCTTATTTTAAGTCTGCACTTGTACCCCAAAAACTATTGAAAATTTTATAATGGGTGTCAATCCTATGCTGATTGTAACAATTGGTGCCCCAGCCAGTCCCTATCACCCGCGTGAGTCCACCCTATTGTTAAATATTGTTAATGAATACGATTCTTGGGCCAACCTGCATCTGCGAGCCGAGCACAGTGTTGTTACAGGCCAGCTCAGTGCGATTGATAGTGTCCATGACATCGACAGAGGTCAGTGTTGTGGATGGAAGGCTCATGGGTCCACTTTCTGCGTTTCCAACAGTAGTACTGGCAGTGCGGTGAAGTTGGAGCAGTGTTTGGATATCAGCGCTGTATTGGTTGGCTAAAGCCTCATCATATTGGTCTGTCCACTGGCGGATTCTACTCTCCCATCCCTCTGTTGTGTTCTCATCCAGCACACTGGCTTCTGTTGTCGAGTTCTTGACAAATGAAAAGAAGCATGAAACTAATTGTTGCACAAATACAAACCACACTTTATCTATACTGTATATCAGTCATACCTTCATCCTCATAGACTTCCGAGAACCCTCTCTAAACGCCTGAAAGAATAAATGTAATACTTTCAATTAAAAATGAATACTTTTTTTTTTTTTTAAAGAGATGTAGCAAATACTAACGTGACATATTTTGCATACTTTGACTTTCTTGCCCTTTGGTGTTCCACTGACTTTTTCTGTGCTCTTTTTCCTCTTTTTAGATTTACTTCTTTTGACTCTGTTGACAGTAAGTTTGATGCTGGTGGGTGTATGCTGGGTGGCAGTGTAAGAGATAGTGGAAGGTGACACCTCTTCATCACCACTCTCTGTAGCACTGCTCTCTCCAGCTACCAGAAAAGCACAAGTATATTATTTGGCTCTTATAATCTTCGTAACAGATACAGAAACTTAACTGAAAGAGGTGAAGAAACCAAGTCAAATACCTGAGACATTTTCATTTTTCCTGTGTTGGGCATCTGTTTCTTTCCTTCCATTAAGTCCTCTGCAACAAAAGAATGGCCAAAACAACATTACAAATACATATTATTACCGTAGTAGTTTGGATATAAGGGAAATTACAGTAAATTAAAAACAAAGAAGTGGCCATAAACCAATAATATTTCCTCTATATTAGGGTTGTATGCCTTAATACAAAATGCATTTAATTAAAGAGATTATTTGCGGCCATCTTGCTTTAAATTATATGCAACCCGGCAAAAGTAATGGAACAGTGAGGCAAATTCCCTTTGCCCATTTGGGTTTGACAAATAATAATATGAGAAAATACATCATTATCAACGTTTCAGCAGGGAATTTCAATGGAAGACACAAACAACCTAGAATATAGCATTATTCATGAAACACCTAATTTAATTAAGTATGGGAAAAGATGGACTTCAAATGGATTTAAGTGAATAAGACTTAATATTTAGGTGTTCTTTTGTGATGCTTTTCCAGGCTTTCACGGCAGCCTCTTTCAGTTGTCTGTTTTGGGGTGTTTCTTCGTTCAGTCTCCTATTCAGCAGGTAATTACACACTCTGTTGGGTTTAAGTCTGGAGACTGACTGCTAGTCTAAAACACTTACACTTACACTTCTTGACCTTGAAGAGCTCCTTTGTTGTTTTGGCATGTTTTCGGTTATTATTTATAATAAGTATCTACAAATCACTTTGGTTGAAATCTTTGTTTCAACAGTTCATAAAACTTCCAGAATTGTTTAGGCTCGTCTCATTATTTTTCTGCAAATTCCACTCCGACTTACTTAATACTCTGAATAAGTGGTTTGCATTTTAGTGTAGCCTTTAGCCTTTTGTTCGTAAAGTTTTCTGTGAACAGGATTGATACATTCCCATCTTATGGACGTTATGGCAGTTGCTTTTGTGTCTTTCTTTACTGATCTCATAATGTTGTCAATTGCTGTTATTTTCATAAGTCTACCTGGGCTTGGTTGTTCAATTCTCGGTTATTTTAACCACTTTTTAACCCCTAACCTTTGTGAGTTGAAACAAAAGGTACCTTAAAGTTGTGTATCTGATCCAGTACCATGAAATTAAAGCACATGTCAATTACTTGTCTCATATTCATCAAGCTCAGTACTTTTGGAATGGAGTGTATATGGGAAGGCTTTTGCAAACAGTAAAATCATTAGGACAAATTAATTCCCCTTTGTTTGTCATGTATTTATCAAATTGGGAATGTGAAATGGTTGGAGCCGCTTGCTAACAAAACATGCTCCCACACAGACAGGGCACATTATCCATGGCTCACCTGCAGTTGTCACATTTAATGAGCAAGCCGTCTGGCATCCGAGTACATTGACACCAGCTGGCTATAGCACCATCCTCCTCTGAGGAACTATCACTGTCTGCTGAGTTGTCCTCTGTAGTTTGGATATATCGGGAACTGCGTACCACGCCATTTAGATCCATTCGAGGAATGATGCTTTGAGAGAGCGGGGAAGCAGGTGGGGTGGGCGGAGGGGGTGCACCATAGTTGTGATCCTGACAACACACAACGGAAGACTGTTGCTTCTTCAAACAACGGGTGTTCAGGCAAAAAAGGGAAACGGAAAATGGAGATGAATGAAAATGAGGGCAAAAAAAACAGTTATGAGAAACAGTACAGTTGTTAACATAAGAACTAGATTATGGTTACAGAAGGTCTACGTTGACTAGACAGTGTATGTCTTCACACAGCAGTGTGGTTTTTAAATCATAAAAGTTCACATGTATACACTATATCTATCATGACATTGACTTTCAGAAATCCTCTACAACAACAAAAATCTTCTGTAAAATGTGGCGTTTTATCACATTAATTGTTGAAATAAGTTAATGCCCAATGATTAAGGAGCCAAAAATTATGGAGATTAAGGTCAAAGGCCGGGATTGATAAATGTAAACTGTGAAACAAAAACATGTGTAAAGTAAAACTGCAAAACTGTGTAGTAACCAGCTTTGGATTTATTTATTTTCATTACACCCCTGGTTTATGAAGACTTAACTTTTTTTTTTCCTGTCATCTAATTAGAAATTGAAAAATGCATCCAACATTGAGAACACACAGTATCTCACAAAAGTGACTACACCCCTCACATTTTTTGTCAATACTTTATAGTTATATTTCAGTGACACGTTGCTACAACGTAAAGCACATTCCCTTTTGAATGCCCCAACTTAAGTGTGTGAGTGTAAAATAAAAAACCCAATTTTTTTTATTTTATTACATTCGTTATTATGTTCATATGTTTATAGTTTACAGTGTTGCACCATCTTTCCTTGTTAGGGGCTGTTTCTGACTGGAACCTGCTTTGTTAAAACGCTGTATGGTCTTATGCTGTGGGCAGACCGAATGCGAGCTGAGTATTTTCGCGTTTCCATACAGTCACTGCAGTTCCGGCGTCAAGCATGAATGCATTCGCCAATGTGAACTCAAATGTACTTACTACGTCACACGGAACAGCAGCATAAGCACAAACAAGACAAACACAGTGAGGTGAAATAAACAATGGGGGACCATAAAGGCAGGGATGCACACAAGCGGTGCGCCAGTGCGCATGAGCACTGCAAATGGAATATTTTGACTAGTCAGCACGTCCACTGCACAGTTCAGAAGTCGTGGGTTCAATTCCGGGCTCCGGCCTTCGTGTTTGTAGTTTGCAGGTTCTGTGCTCTGTGCCTGCGTGGGTTTTAAGATAAGGTAAGATACATCTTTATTTATCCCACAGTGGAGAATTTCACAGCGTTACCAGCAGCAATACACAATCACACATCATATATAAATAATATGCATTACAAAAAATACTTATGTAGCCTATAGTTAAATTAAAAACAGAGAAACAGAGTAGGGCAAACAGATGGCATCATCATCATCATCATCATCACATTTGTTCAATTTGAAATTAAAACATCACATCACACGACATCAATGGTCTACCGAGAGTACAGCTGATTGAAAAGTCTAACAGCAGCTGGTAGGAAGGACCTTCGATACCTTTCCTACTTACAGCATGGGTGAAGAAGCCTAGCACTAATGGTGCTCTCCATGGCTCGGACAGTCCCGCACAGGGGGTGGGAGGCTTTACCCCGAATAGATGACAGCTTTGTCACCATTCTCCTGTTGCCTACCACCTCTACCGTCTCGAGACTGGAGCCCAGAACAGAGCCCGACTTCTTCACCAATTTGCTCAGTCTCTTCCTCTCCGCAGTTGAGATGCTGCTGCTCCAGCAGACCACACCATAAAATAAGACTGGGGCCACCACAGAGTCATACAAGGTCCTTAATAAGTCCTTCCGCACCCTGAAGAACCTCAGTCTACGTAGCAGGTGTCGTCTACTCAGTCCTATTAAGGTGAACACCCAAGTACTTGTAAGAGTCCACTATCTCAATGTCTATTCCCTGGATGTTCACCGGAAGGGGGTGGGTTAAATTACCTTTAGTCCGGCGAAAATCCACCACCAGCTCCTTAGTTTTTCCTGCATTAATCCGGAGGCGATTTTATTCACACCAGGCCACAAAGTTCTTGTTTAGTTCTCGGTACTCTGTCTCATGTCCATTGTTGATGGGACCAACGATGGCAGAGTCGTCCGAGAATTTTTGCAGGTGACAGTTCGTCGTGTGGTGTGAGAAGTCGGCGGTGTCCAGAACCCATGTTGTTAGCTGGTGGCAAAATCCCTTGAGCTCCAGTTTGTCCCTCAGGAGATCTGTCTGGACTTGAGCTTAAGCCACCCGGACCAGTAGCCTTCTTGAGCCTTGACAGTTCTCAACCTGTGCTGTAGAGCAGGCCACACTGGATACAGAGAGGGTCCTCTGAGTAGGTGGGGAAGGAAGCTGCAGCAGAGTTTGTTGGGTCGGGAGGGTGTTTGATGATTGGTCAAATCGATTAAAAAACCTATTATAGTCATTCACCCACTCCTGATCCTTGTCTCACACAGGTCTAAGGTTACTGTGTCCAGATATTGTTTTCAAACTCCTCCAGACGCTGCTGACATCATTGTGCTGCTTGATCTTCCTCCTCATTTGCCTCTGCACCGTCATCATCTGCTCTCTGTCCCCTAATTTAAAAGCAGATCTCTTTTTTTTCCTTTTTGTTTCTTACCACATTCCAAAAACATGCGTGCTAGGTTAATTGAACACTGAATTGTCTCTAGGTATGATTGTGAGTGTGAAAGGCTGTATGTCTATATGTGTCCTGCAATTGGCTGATAACCAGTACCCTGGGGTGTACCCTGCCTAGTGCCTAAAGACGACTGGAATAGCTTCCCAGATGCCTATAAGGTGACGTCATACACGTCCATGCGGACATTTATTGTTAGCATAAGACACAATTAGGACGGAGCTGTGGGGGGAAACTTCAGCTCAGACTCCAAGAAATCTGAAAAAAAAACGATTAGTTTATTCGACCGCACGTACTCCCACGCGCACCATGCACGAGCTTGACACAGAGGCTGCAGTTACACTTTAGGCCAGGGGTGGCAGTCGCGAGTAAAACAGTGACAAACTCAACAAAGCACTTTTAAATATCAATTTATATTTATGAAACAGCAAATTTTATTGTTTTAACAAGCTGACATTGTGTGGCAAAGTATGTTGTTGTAATTAGGAAATAAAAAATGAAAAAAGTTTATTCAGTAATATTAACCCATTTAGGCCAGGAGCGCATTAGCATGTTTCTGCCACTAGAGCCGGGAGCGTTGTTGCACTTTTCTACCTTGAAAGGTATGATCTAATAGATTTCTGTTGCCGTTTGCAAACACAACATTCAAAACTGATGCCCGAGGAACCTGAGGACAGCAGCCAACCAGGAACAAGCGTGAAACCAGTCCACCAATCAGGAGCGCGGGTTTGGAAAGTAATAATTGCATATGCCACTGACAGTCGCTTGTTTGGAGAGAAAACGTTTACTCTCCGCCGAGAAGCGTCTCAGACAGACCAAAACAAATCCGTCGGATTATGCCTTTAAAGCGGATACGTCATTTTTTTGTTTGTTTGTTTTTTACCAATTCTTGGTCTCTTAGCCAATGAAGTGCATCAGAATATACATGTGAGGTTGACGTGGGCCTTGTAGCATTTCCAGATTTTTTTTTCGAGCATTCATGCCTGACGCAGATTCACGGGGGTTATGAGATAAATGACGGTAGTGACAGACGAATATGACACGCTTGAGGACTTCAAACCAGTTTAACCAGTTGACAGTGGATATATTGTTGAGACATTTGTAGACAATGAGGATGTTGAAGATTTCCAGGGGTTTTCCTGGGTTAAAAATTTGGGGGCGGCCGCCTCCAGTTAATTTTTGTGCCGCCCCCAGTCAGAGCGACTGATATCGCTTTGTTGAATGAGCTCAGCAGCAATGTATTTTAACTGCAGTTGCAGCGTTGCGCCATTGTAGAGGCGCTATATCAACAGCAGTGCACCGGAAAGACCTGAAGCAACAACCGAAGAAGAAACAGATCACGGAGCTAGGTTGCACACTCCCATTTCCTGGTTGCGAGGCAGAGGTGCGCTCCAGCTGTCGCCAAAGTCATAAAAATACAGTATATACAATAGACATAATAGTGTTTTACAACAACGCTGATCTATATTTACAATTTAATATGTACTAGTGGATGATTTTTTTTATGATTGTAGTTTAAAAAAAAAAAATCACAAGGGCACACGGCGCTACCTCGAATGAGCACTCCAGCCAGCCGCAGCCCGGATCCTCGGCGCTCCCCCAGCCCATGGTTATTGCTCCAACTTTGGGAATGGCGTTGTTATGCCAAAGTACTTAACCCCGTAAAAAAATTATAATAATAATTGTATCCCTACACGTTTTTTAATAAATACATGACGAACACACGAGTGTTTTTCAGTTTTAAAAACGAGGTTTTGTAACAAGAAACAATTTAACAATGTAACAATTTGACAAAAAAATTGGCAAACTATTTACAAATGTGTGCAACTGTGGTACTATTTACAATTGTGTGGAAGTTTCAACTACACAGTTTTTCTTTTTGTGTGGTATATTGTGTAAAACTCCCCTGCGTGCAAGGGGACGCAGCAGGATTTGCACCACAGATTAGTTTCACTGCGATTGCCCCTTCGCGTGCAGACCCTACAATACTTTCTTGCCGGCCTTGTTTTTCGGGGAGTAGCAGGTATATACTGCAGTGTGTTTGGCCATGTTGTCATCAAGTCTACTCTCAGGATCATGATACAGTGACCTGGTGTGACGTCTGGCTTCCTCATGTCCTTCAGTTCCTATACCGGGTGGTAAGAGATGTTCTGATCCATCTTATCCACTCCTGTCACTGATCAGACTGTACCCACTCCTCCGATGAATATGCATTGGACTCGGGGTACTCTTCATCATCCGATTGTACGTCCGCCTGTGCAGAAGTGCTCGGTTGTGCACCACGTTTTCCGGCGTGAGCATCGCTAGCCGGTGAGGCTTTACGACGTGATCGAAGCCGCCGCAGCAACGCTTCCAACTTCGGCGTCAACCTCGGAGTCACCATTATCATCATCATCAATGTGCTCTTTAGCATTGGTCGATGCTTTTCGTCTTTGAAAAAAATGCTCAAGCTTGAGCTGCTTGCAACCGGTCGCCATTTTCGCTTCCTCAGCCATTCTCCCCTCAACACTCTAGCTCTGCCTCACGTCTTCTACTGACTCCTACCCGATCTTGTCCAAAGAGAGCCGTCGCTGCCATCTAGTGCCCAAAAATAGTCATTATACTAACTCGATCTGCTTGATACTTTCAGCACAGCTGGCCAAGGCTTTCCTCCACCCGTTTCCAAAAAAAAAACATAGTGAACGTAAAGTCCTTTGCGGCACTCATTTGGATTTTACTAAACGTTATTAAACGTTTTTGGCGGTTAAAGAGTTAAAGAAAGACCATATATATATATATATATATAATATACCAATATATTATTTTCCTTAGAATTGCATATTTGAATGGCAATTTTCTATTCATATAATTTCTAATTTGTAGTTCCTGATCATAAAACGGCCTCATGAGGGCGGCCGATAATGGTATTGGCCACCGCTGCAAGTACCGATACCTTAAAATAAGACGGGTATCGGCACCTATGTCAATACCTGGTATCGGTAATCGCCCATATCTAGTCAAGATGGTACCACCTCCGCCCCAATTTGAGCCAGGAAAAACCCTGATTTTCGACGGCTTAGAAATGGAGTGGAGGACAAATAATTACCACTTGATTGCCCGAGGTTACCGTATTTTTACAACCATATTATAAGGCGCAGTCACAGTTCCGGGTGCTATTTCTGTGTTTAACACACACATAAGGCGCACTGCAACATTGGCACGATTAAACATACGCTAGCTCAAAACATATGGTAGCATGCTATTATGCTAAAACCTGCTAGTGCTAGCGCATGTTTTTAACTCTTTGACTGCCATAAACGTTAAATAACGTTTAGTAAAAACCTACGGAGGGGCGCCAAACACGTTAAAAGACGTTCACTATGTTTTTTTTTGTTTGTTTTTTGGAAACGGGTGGAGGAAAGCCTTGGGCAGCTGTGCTGAAAGTATCAAGCAGATCTAGTTAGTATAATGACTAGTTTTGGCCCCTAGATGGCAGCGATGACTCTCTTTGGACAAGATTGGGTGAGCGTCAGTAGAAGACGTGAGGCGGAGCTAGAGTGTTGAGGGGACAATGGCTGATGAAGCAACAATGGCGACCGTTTGCAAGCAGCCCACGCTTGAGCATTTTTTCAAAGACGGAAAGCATCGATCAATACTAAAAAGCGCATTGATGTCGACGATGATGATGATGGTGACTCCGAGCTTGACGCCGAAGTTGGAAGCGTTGACGCGACCGTTATGATCACGTAGTAAAGCCTCACCGGCTAGCGATGCTAACGCTGGAAAACGCGGAGCACAACCGACCGAGCACTTCTGCACAAGCGGACATTCGATCGGACGATGGAGAGTAGTCGAAAAGCATCGAACAATGCACATTGATGATGATGATGATGATGATGATGATGATGATGATGGTGATGATGATGGTGGTGACTCCCGAGGTTGACGCCGAAGTTGGAAGCGTTGACGCGCGACGATGGTCACGTCATAAAGCCTCACCGGCTAGCGATGCTAACGCCGGAAAACGCGGAGCACAGCCGAGCACTTCTGCACAAGTGGACATTCGATCGGACGATGGAGAGTACCCCGAGTCCAATGCATATTCATCGGAGGAGCGGGTACAGTCTGATCACGGAGAAGACACTGGTTCTGGACTACGATGCCACCATGAATGGAGTGGATAAGATGGATCAGAACATCTACCACCCGGTATAGGAACTGAAGGACATGAGGAAGCCAGACGTAAAACCACCGTAATGTAACCGTAGCATGATCCTGATAGTAGACTTGATGGCAACACACACTGCAGTATATACTTGCTATTCCCCGGAAAAAACGGCCGGCAAGAAAGTGTAGCGTCTGCACGCGAAGAGGCAATCGCAGTGAAACTAATCTGTTGTGCAAATCCTGTTGCGTCTCCTTGCACGCAGGGGAGTGTTACACAAAAAGAAAAACTGTAGTTGAAACATCCACATAATTGTAAATAGTACCACAGTTGCACACATTTGTAAATAGTTTGCCAAATTGTTGTCAAATTGTTACACTGTTGAATGTAAATAAACGTATTTTGCTATCAAAAAACACTTTTTCATTCTTGGTGGTAGTGTTTTATAGAAGTAAAGCACTATTAAGGTGTTTGTGGCATCATTCATGGACAAAAAGAAGTGTAAAATTCACTAGAGTGCATGAAATAATATCGTTTCACTAAAAGCTTGATTTCTCCGTATTTTGGTCCAAAACAAGAGCATTTGGGTGAAACTAACCATTTTCTATTGTTGATTACTGAAGAACGGAATAAGGTAGAAACAAACTTTTTTTTTCTGATGAAAGATGAGAGTTCAATCTTTCATTTGGTAGTATGTGTGTTTCCATAGTCCAAACACATAATTTTCTGTGGACCTTGAAAGATCAGTCAAAATGCTTAAATCGGCTGGCACCCACAGCATCCCTTTTCTGAAAACGTCTGACAGTCAAAGAGTTAAGCACCACCTCTGGTATTTGGAGAGCAGAGGTGGGTGGCAAAGTTAAAGTACCACTGATTGTCACACCCACTTAAATGGGGCAAAATTCGTTCTCCGCATTTGACCCATTCCCTGTATTTTTACGGCCATAAGGCGCAGGTAAATCTTAAATTTTCTTAATAATCGACGGCGCACCTAATAATGAAATGCGCCTTTTGTGTGCACCAAGTTCCAAAATCTGTCAATGTTGTTGTGAGACTTTGGTAAGCGTGCCACTTGACTGTGTGGGTGCATTTCTGCGGACACATTGCTTATATACAGAAAATGCGGCCCTGATTGAGGACTGGTAGGCATGATGAGTACCCGAAAGAGTCAACTGAAAGATGACGTCTTGGTGCTCCGCTTTAAGAAACTGCCACCTATGGTGATTATACTGGGAGGCAGCACAGAGCGAGTTACGCCACAATTTGTGAATGGATTGTGCATGCAGCTTGGGCAACCGTGTCTGCTTGCACTGTTGTTCGAGCTCACATTTATTATTATTTTTTAATCATTTAAAGATGCCAGAGTTTACACATAATTATTTATATTTGTCTGTTTGATGACATTGTTTAAAAAATAATAATAATCAGACTTTATGTTCAAGCAGTTACTCAGTACTTGAGTATTCTTTTCAGCAAATACTTTTTTTTACTCATGCTTGAGTGATTTTTTGATGACGACTTTTTACTTTTACTTGAGTAATATTATTTTGAAGTAATGCTACTCTTACTTGAGTACATTTTTTGGCTACTCTACCCACCTCTGTTGGAGACGGACGAAATAGAATGACAGTTACGTAACTACGGTTCTGTTAGTCCCATAAGAGTGGCTTGTCACTGGGAACCCTCGTGTTCGAGCGAGAAACTTCCGGGTACCATGGCCTCTAATACCTGGGTCACCCGGGATCACTAGTCCTTTTGGTATATGTTCTCGTCTAGTATTTTCATGCTATTAAGAAGAGGTTTTTTACTGTTACATTAAGCCAGGGCTCAAAATTAATTTTTTTGATGACCAGCCAACGTGGCTGGTGACACTCTAAAGTTACTAGCCAAACAATTTTCACCAGCCAAAACAGTATGTCTATGGCATCGTATAAAACACACTGATTCTGAAACATATAGTAAAGTTAATTCACTTACTCCCACATCCATACAGTCTGTGAAAGGCCTGCTCTTTTTTCCGATGGCGTGAGCATTTCAAAACATCTCCAATTCTGCTGTTTTCATTAGAGTGAGGTTTCCCTTCTCCCCTGTGTTGGCATTTTTAATTCTTTGGCTCTCCTGATGACTTCGGGCACTCTCGTGATCCTTTGGTATCTCGACTTAAAAATTATTAGTTCCCACCACAAAACTGTTCATTTAGTTTTTTTCTTTTGCGTTCATGGTTTTTCACTTCGCACGCTCGGTCGCCGATAACATATTCCCTCCATTTTTTCTTGTCTTCTCGCCCGAACTCATCTGTCCCAAATTCAACCATCGCTTTTCTCTTCTTGCCCAAACTCGTCTGTCCCAAATTCAACCACCGCCGCATACAAGTTAATTTTATTTACATTTGACTTCATACTTTAGCCCCAGTTTTCTTTCAACTTCCCTCATTACTGTTAGTCTCTCGCGCCGATTGAATCTTCTTTTTCGTTTACTGATTGCTGTTTATTGGCTCATTGCCGCCATGTTGGTTGCACTCCAGCCAATAGCGCGAAATACCAATGGAGCCAATGGGAATAATAAAAGCCATTACATAGCATTGCGGCAGTATTCATTGGATATGTAAATAATGAAGGAGTTACTACCGGGGTGCAGACGACAGAGAACAAATAGCGTAGCATGGTACTGACAGACGCAAATGCCTTTTGCTTTACCAGCCAAATTGGCTAGTAAATATTTATGACCACCCGCCAAAATGAATTTTAACCCGCATTTGGCGGGTGTTATCGTAATTTAGAGCCCTGCATTAAGCTACATCCTACTTGCAACTTGTAATTTTATCTACAGCTATTATTCTTGTGCAATCTGTTTTGGTTTTTCAGGGAGACTTCTTATCACATGACTGTTTCACCAATCCACCAATCCAACTAGTGACATTTGATTCCATTTCATCAATGCACTTTCAGAAAGTCCTATGACAACACAGTCTGCGCAGTCTCACACAGAAGCAAAGTTTTCAATGTGACTCATTCACATGAAGCATGGCAAAAATCTATATTTACTTTACAGATGGGCTCCAGCTCACTCATGACCTAAGTAAGAATAAGCGGTATATACGTACAATGGAGGGAAGAACAGCTTTGTCATGTGCTGCTGTCTGCCAAAAATGTGTCATTTCTGCCTTAAAAACTCCACTTGAAACTTCAGAAATAAAAGAGCAGGAGCAGAAGAAAAGCATTCTGCCCTGTATGTAGAACACAGAAGATAAAGACAGAAGTTAGCAGAACTCATGTTGTTTTTGAGTAATGAAATCGTTATGAGCATTGATGATAAATTTGGGCGAATCCACTCGAAGTTCAATATCTTCAAATTATATATAATTACTCAATCATCTCCACATGGTGACCATATTGTGCCTTTTCATCTTTGTAAATAAAGTTGATTTAAGCGCATTTAATGTGGCTAAATTGGCCTTAGTTTTTTTTTCATTTATAGAAATAATTGTTTTTAAGTTATATTGCTGGGTAATATTTTATTTTATGTTTATGCATTAAAAAAAAAAAAGTAATCGCAAAGTTACTCACAAATTACTTGAGTAGCTTTCTCACTGAATATGGATTCTTACTCAAGCAGAACTCGTTACGCCTCCCAAAATGCTATTTTGGAACATTTGATTACGTTTAATTCAGGAAATGAAAATGAAATTGACTTGAGAGGTAGAAGTTTCACCTACTGAAGCATTATTACCTTGTACCTCAACATAGTTATGCAATGTCCGACCCATTTTGCTATACCTGATCACAATTGTGAGGGGTGCACTCAAGTTTGTACAGTACTGTAGACACACAGTTGTATTAAAAAAAAATATTTAACTGAATGTACATAGCATAATACTCATTTGTACTCACAGCATATGGTAGTCCCCGATACCCATGAGTTTGTGCACTTCCACAACTGTGGTTGTTGAAGTTTTTCTCATTTACGGCAGGGCTTGCTTCAACTGATTCAGGGCTGAAATTTAAAAGAAAGTGAGGTAAAACCTGCATTAATATGTATTTTGCATTGTGCCTCTAGATATACATGATTAGCCACTAGATGGAACCCAAACTAAGAAAATGCTTTCTCAAAAATAATTCAGGAAGTGGAATCCCTTTTGTTAGATTAGGCCTCTTCAGTGCACATAATTAATTAATTACATGGGTGATTTGAGCTCGGCTGTTATATTACTATGACATTTCTACTTGCTATGGCCTTCCTTATCTATGACACTCTTGGCACATATACTCACACATTATCACATTGGCTCACCTCACTGAGCGGGGGCAGCCAAGAGACTATAAAATGAGTTAGCATTTTGGAGGGGGCTAGACCTTTCAAGTCATGGCACCACTTGTAAAATTCTGAGCAAACCTTCACCTGTCCTTTATCTTTAATGCTTGCAACACTAACAGTGACTACCAGAAGACTGTAATCTCATTTGAACTACTGAATGGATGTCGGAAAGACCGACACGGCCATGGTAACAAATTGAATAAGAAAAAACCCCAACATTTTTCTACTAGTTGCGAAAGGTCTAACATCCCTCCCAGATAATTCCTCTTCCCATACTCTCTTGGCCACACCATGGAATGACTGCCTAGCCAATAACTACCTTTACATACTGTCAATATCTGGGTTACGGTCAAAATTCTGGTTACTGAAACATTCGGGATAACCCAATAACATTCGTGAGCGGGCATACATACAGTTCCGTATAAGTGGCAATTGGTATACCCCGAGCTAAACGGCGACGCATGGACAACGTCATGACACATTTCCGCTTCTTACTTTCTATCGTCAATAAAACACATTATATTCATGTCACTCACCACACTAATAAAGCAGTCGGTTTCCTTCTTGCTCCAAAAGTGTGGTTCTGTGCTGGGTCTGAGTTTCACCATGTTTGTTTATCTCTGCTTGTGTATTTCCGGTGGGCTGCGCACCTGACACCATGCATCCAAGTACTTCCTGTACTCAAAAAACCAAGATTTCTTGCTTATAGAGCATGCACTGAACACAAACGAATGTTCCGTTCAAAGGAGGGATTCCGATCGCAGTTATATGAAAAAAATATTCGGGTAAGAAAAGGGGTAACCCAGGGCTCTTAGCACAGTGGGCTTTTGACATGTTTACATGGCCTTTCAAACCCCGAATACTGCCAATATTCAGGTTTTGAAGGACTTATTGAGTGCATGTAAACTTAGCCATTGTGACAACGTGTGACCCCACTGTCTTAACTGGATTCAGTTAGTGTGTGCCAAGAGTGCTATAGATAAGGAAGAATAACAAGTAGAAAGGTCAAAGCAATATAACAGCCAGGCTCAAGTCACCTATCTAATTACCGGTATGTGCACCAATGAGGCCAAATCTAACACCCTTCTTTAGAGAAATCTGTCCCAACCTTTCCCTTTCTCTCAGGGTTTTCAAATGGAGAATATCGTCAGTAGATCAAAAATATATACAAAAGTGTTCAGTTGAAATCTCCACAGTTTGTATTCTTTTATAGGTATAGTACATAAGAACGTTAAATGACAGACATTGGCATTGGCCTGCAAAATGCAGATGCAGACACTTCTAAATAAAGAAGAGAACAATCAAATTAGGAAATTCTTGGGATCCCCTTAGAATGCCCAGGTCACTCTTAAAAAAAACCTGACAGGAAGAGGAAAGGGAACCCTTGTGACTGTAACGGACTGAATCCTATTTTAAAACATCTGTATTTATTATACCTAAAAGGTACAGAGCATTGTTTTTAGTTTGTTGTGTTGCTGGGGGGGAAAATATTGACCCATCGACAGGTGTCATCATTACTCATTTGCCATTGATAACTTACTCTGATCCAGCAGCCATTTCTGTGTAAGACGTTTCAGGTGTGGTGACTCCTAAAGCGATTACTATGCTCATGACGTCCAGCACAGCTACGCTTGGGAGGTAGGGGAAGAGGGGGGAACGGGGAGGGGTTGGGGAGGGACAGGATGGAATTGTGGGGGGAGGGGCGCAGTAGGTAGGGAGAAATCACAGGGCTCCAACTACAGTGACAAACCACTCCAATCGTGGGGAGCCGCTGAGCCGTAGCCCTCGGCTAACGGTCATGGGGGACCTGAGGACAGAGAAGGTAATGGAGGTGGTTGTTACAGAAAGGCATACACGTGACTTAGTTTTGTCAGACTTGAAAGACAAAAGAACAAAAATGTTTCTCGGTTATTGTATGCAAACTATTGCATTTATAGAAACTGTGATCTACTAAGGGCTAATTAAAACAGTCATAAATCTATTAATTCAAAACAGCAAATTACAAATGTCAAAATAAGATGCATTTAAAGTAACCACCATTTAACTAGCTATACACAGGAAATGATAACGTGTAATACATTAAAAATAAGGTGTAACAAAACAACTCATTCAATGTGGAACATTCACATTTCCAGAAATATAGAATTCATCATCATTGAGTGATCATCTCGCAAATCAATTTTACCTAAATTCAAGCTGGTAGCTTGTTGCTAGTCATAATATGATGAGGCCAATTTGGGTCCTTTAGAGAGATACTGGTGGCATTTTTCGACAGATGCTGCTGGCTGCTTATTCCAAATTTGGTGATGCCACATGCCGATACCAGGCTTTGCTGACCCAATTCAGCATGATCAACTTTTTGATTTTAGTAGGCATGGACCGGTTACCAGTTTAGTATGGTCTTATAGTCTTTTCCAAAACTGAGGAAAAAAATTGGGGAGTCATAAGTGCAGTCCAAGTGACATGATTCCTCAACCTCTACATTTACATGCGGTCAGTAACCCTTTCAACATATTGGCAATATTAGGGCATGTAAACACGCACCAAAAACAGAATATGCTCTTATTCAGGTTTTTAATAACCTGAATAAGACCCCATCGGTTACTTCTTTTGTAACCCGAATATTTGGCCATATAAATGCATTCGGAATACTTCAATTGAACGGGGCATTGGAATGTCTTCTGCGCATGCTCTATTTGCAAGGAATCTTAATATTTGGAGTACAGGAACGACTTGCATGCTCAGCACCGTCCTACTCGGTAAGCAAGCCTAACTTGCATAGTTCATACATTGAATTCTCCGCAGCGTTTTCAAGTTATAAGTCTCTATGATTAAAATGCCACAGTATGTATCTATAAACAAATAAATATATATCTGTATATAAGTCCCTGCTTCTGGCGTGCAACACATCGGAAATACTCAAGCAGAGGTAAATAAGCATGATGACACAGCAAAGAACCACACATTTGGAGCGAGGAGGAAGCAGATTATTGAGCGTGGTTAGTGACAATGTCTTTTACTTAAGGTACAGACTTAAAAGTGGAAAGGATGTCTATTTGCGTTATGACGTTGTCCGTGCTTCGCTCTTTCAAACAGGGTATTCCAATTGAGCACAATGGCCATGTATACGGGACTAACTCTGTACGCACAAGCATGTAAACGGGTTATCACAAATGTTTCAGAAACCGGAATATTGACCTTCACCCGAATATTGAGTGAATGTAAACGTAGTCATTGTTGATGCAAGCACCTAATGAGGGTACCGCGACTTGATAGAACAATATCACAATTTATGAGATCGATACCCACCAATCATGCTTTGTCAAATTTAAGGTAGCATTTAAGGGGTATGTCATATCATACCTTCTACGATATTACCAGTGTATTTTTGGGGGTGATAAAAAAAAAAATATCACAAAATTAACACTGTATGTTTGTGATGACGGTGACGTTATCCCTACCATATAAGTCATTGTGTCAATTTGGACGTACACGCGTTGTTTGCTACTACATAACAACAAAGTCGTAAAGTGTTTGCGCAGCCAGTTTTGTCGCGTATTCGGCCTCAAAGGAGGATTTAGTGGTGGGAGCTACTTCTGTCGTGTCGAGGTTGTTTGGTTACAAGAGGTCAGATATGATGCAAAATACAATCGTTTGCAGATTATGCAGGAAAACTGCCACCTTTAAGAGGAAACTAGAACTTTAACACACGACCAAATATGTGCAGGTTAACACGAGGAGGACATGAAAACATCTCACGTTGTTTGGCGAGCATTGCTGGAGGTATTGTTTGGCCAAGATAAACAATCCGCGGTGGTTATTTTGTTTGCGTAAATGACAACTCACCACCTGGTTGACGTGACTTGAGATGCTAACCCTTAAGCTAAGTGCTCGCAAGGCGTGTCCATGTCACTGACACAGCGTGCACGTTGTGACCACGCAGCGGCCTAGACGTGCACAATTGTGTTATTCATAACCGCTTGTCGGTGACGACTACAGGCAATCACGGTATTCAACAACAGGCCAAGAGTTTCACGCTCCCCCGATTGACCAATCAGAGACATCCACGGAAAAATAACGCTTGCAGGAGAGTTGCCAATCTTGGCAAAATAACCACTGCCTAAACAATCGCAGGAAAAAAAAACATTTTCGGCAACACATTTGCGTGCGATGTACAAAGCATGATGCCACAAACTGGCTGCTATCATATCATCGGTGAAGTGTTTTGCCTCTACAACACGAGGATCAATCACACAGGAGAAAATAATGGACTTTCTTGACTCATTTAATTTGCAAGCGCACAAACAGGTATGAGGGCCACTGACACTACTAAATGGCCACTTCTAAAGGTTTGTTTTTTCTTTGTATTTAGTCATTAAGCTGAAGCAGTTATGTTACAATTAGACCTTGCAGGGAAAACACTAACTAGGCAGTTTTTTCCCCATTTCAAGCTGTGTCACTTATACAGTTGCACTATATTTGCACTCTGTTCACATTTCAATAAATAAAAAAAAGGTGGCTTAAATATTGTGTGCAATAAAAATGCTGTTATTCCAAAGCACCAACCACGAATATATTGTTCAGTAGTTATTAGTGTTGTTCCGATACAGTTTTTTGGCCCCCGATACCGATTCCGACACCCAGTTTTGCAATATCGGCCGATGCCGATACCATACCAATACCTACGTTTTTTTTCTGAACATGAAAAAGCTGTCCTGCCATTGGTTCAGAGCATTCAAGGGCCAATAGGATATCTTAGCTCGGCATGCAGTGAACATGTCACACATCAGTGAATGTCGTGCATGAGCAAGACACAAGATGCTGCAAGTACTATATTAGCGTCAGAATTATTGGTATCGGCATGTTACTTGTTAGTACTCATCGATATCACTGTTTTAATGCAGTATCGGGGCCTCTGCTGATACCAGTATCAGTATCGGAACAACACTAGTAATTATTACCCATATTGTCAAAAAAATCGTCACCGCAAATTACCTTGGAATATCATGATATGATTTTTAAGCTATACTGTCCACCCCTAGAGCATTAATATATTACAATATCACTGCCTTGAAACGAATGTTAATGCATGTCAACAATTGGTGAAATAATTTACTATATATTGAGACAGATAGATAGCATGGCTAATTGTCAATTCATTTCCACTCTGACCTTACTTTACAACGTAGAAAAAAGCAGAGAAGTGCTACTTTCTGAGAAATAAGTACTTTACCAGTTGTAGTACAATATTGTTTGATTATATTTAGAAAACAAAATGTTTGTTTGTTTTGTATTTACATTGAGTAATGTGTACCTGTGCAACTGTGTAAGCACATTCAATGGAAAAAAGTAGTTACCCAAAACTTGTCACACACAGTACATTTTAGAGTTGTAATTGCAATACAGTGTACCCTCGTTTTCCGGTTAGGTTCCAAAAAATACCCGCATTAAATTAAATCCGCAAAGTAGATAGCTTTATGTTTTAAGGCTCTAAAACCCCTCACCACACAGTTTATACACTTTCTCCTCAAGGCATTTACATTTTGTCACATTTCTCTTTTAAACGTTCTCAATGTTCAAACCTTCATAAATTTTATAAAATAGGTACATTTCTGTAAAAAAAGAAAAATGCACGCAAAATTGCACTAAAAAATCCGCAAAACAGCGAAGCAAACCGCAAGGGAACACTACTGTGAAACTGCGAAGCTTCGCTCACGGTGATCATACCAGCAGAATCTGATAGCGGCCCCAATGCCCACGCTACACTCTTTCCAAAGAGGATATCTGGTAATTCCCTAGTGACAGGTGGAACAAGGCAGGGTTCAACATTTAACGGTGGCCCCATGGCTCGTGGCCACCACGTGACTCTCAGGCCAGCTGAAGTTTGTTTGTTTTTGTTTTTTTATTTGTTAATTTTTCCTTTCGGACAATCATAAAACTATTTACAACATTCACTTTTCATATACAATTATACCCGAAAAGAAAAAGAGCTGACGGAAGTTAACAAATGATGGCCCCAACGGGCTACCACTGTAAACTTTTGGCAGTTTTACTTACCCATTACACTTTTTATTAACAATAGCTGCAGTCTAATTAAATACCTAAATAATTAATGGTTGAGATATGAGCAAGTTATTTCCTTCAATTAATAGTTTCAAAGTCGTCCTCAAAACCACCATTCATTGCATTGTATTCGACAGTTGAAAAACGTGTAGCGGTTAGCACAGCATCTAGCTTCGTTGCGTTCTGATCATGGAAGATAAAAGCCTTAGATCGCCATAAATTGTTTCAAATTGGGCGGGGGTTGCTGTCTGTGACTGTAGCGGACATTGAATTTAATGATCTGTGCAGCATTCTCAGCAAGTCTTGTATTTGTCTTTATTCATTTTATTAACAGCTTGGCAGTTAGCACACGATGCTGGTTGTCTTCTTCGGCTGTCTTAATGAAATCTGTCATTATGTAAGATTGTGGGTACGTGTGCCACCCATTTTTCAGACTGAGACACCACAGCTTGTGTGGAAACGCCAGTTAAATAATTGGGAGCTGCTCCTAAATGTACTTGACACGCTGTTGTATTGAATTTAATTATTCGCACTTATCTTGAAAAGAGCTTGTACAACCACATCTTTTGAATGTGACTTTTATGGCCGCTAGATATTTTTCTTTTATTTATGTTTACGTAGTTAGTTTTTAAAATTAATTTTATTGTGTATTCTACAGGGTGTATATATAGCCTGGACACAGGTAAAAATACAAATGGCCCTACACATTTCATGAATAAATGTGATGAAATCAAATTTTTTATATATAATATACAACGTTTTAGAGTTATGTTTTATTTATTCTGAATTACTTTATCTTTTTAGGAATCATGGCAGTGTTTACTATTTATTCTATACTATACTTTTGTAACTTATTATACCTCTTTTTTGTTTTGCCAAGTCGTGTCGTTCTTGCGGTGATGAAGTGACGAGTTCTGGTCATGTGCTGTGTTGTCGTCATCCTCAAAAACGGAAAGCAAGCAATTTTCAACACTCAAGATTGGTGAATAACTTGTTTAAAAAAATAATTAATTAATTAATATCAAATAAAAAATACACAAATATGTGGAGGCCGATTAATGGTATAGATTTTTGATTATTTTTTTTTTATTGACCAAACTCTTATGTGAGATGTCGGCCCTAGGCTAGCGATACACAGGGCCAGTGCTGGTTCTGGCAGGGCCACCACAATTTGGCCACCACCTGAATAGGCTTAACGTAGAACCCTGCAAGGTATCTAGCATGTCAGGTTGTAAATTGTTTTCTTTATTCACATTAGTTTACAAAGGAAATACTTATGCAGAAAGAAATTATCAAAATTGCCAACTCCTGTTGGTAAAGCCACATAACAGTGAACAACAGAGGACTTTTCATTTACGTATCTCCGTATTGGCGTGACTTGCAATTAAGGCATGGGCTGATATTAATTAGATTCTGATGGTATGATTACGGTCTTAAAATTACAGCTCTGAAATGACCTTTCGATAAAATATTTCGGCAAATAAAAACAGCATTGTTCCCCCACTGAACACAATCTATTGTATTTAAAAAGCATTTAGTGTTCCCTCACTTTTCACGGGTGTTGTGTTCCCACGCCCACCCGCGAGAACGCTAATACTGTTTGTCACCTTAATGAGCTCTTTTTGCAGAGTTTCGTAAAACGAGAAATTAACTTCTCCTGCAAGTGCATGTGTGCACAGTGGAGGGGGGGGGGGGGGGGTGGAGGAATGAGACACACGTATTTGTGTACGAGTAACTGGGGTGTTTTCTAAAAATAACTCACCACTGATGGGACACAGACAGGCTACGAAGAATTAAAAGAAGTAAAATGACAACTTTTTTTTTTTTACTATTTTGAATAAACGTGTAATAGGTTGTGTTGAATGAAAGAAAGAGCTGTTTATATTTACTCAAATACAACGGAAGAGGACAAATATTGCAGCATAAATAAAGAATTTTATGGGGTATTCAGTCACTATTGAAAATGGGGGGTTAAAAATCCACGATAGAGTGAATAGGCAATAAGTGAGCCGCAAAGTAGCGACTAGCAAGGGACCACTGTATAGAGAATAGGCTTTACACAATCAGGATTTATGAGGCCGATCACGATCGCCGATTAGTAAGTTAAAAAAATAAGCTTTCCAAACACCGATCCAATCCGAAGTGTATGTTCAAATAACTTCTTTATTTACAGTTTATTAATAAGAAATTATAAATTACAAACCCTGAAAAGCAAATGTGCAAATCCCCCTTCTAGGATGGGTGCAATGGATGCCGAATGGGCAACAATTTACAGTTTGTGATACTAAATAATTTTAACTACAATAGTTCGAAAAGCCCATTTAAGAAGTTGAAGCACTGCAAGAAGACGTCATTAGGGAAGTAGATCCTCATCCAAACCCGGCCGGGTAGGTCGGGAACGCTATCTCCATGGCAGCAACTCAAGGGTGACGGTCCGCCCGGATCTCGTCCCGACCAACCAGCGCAGAACCCAGAGCAGCATCCAAATCTAGTGTTCTTTACAACAAACTTATTCAAAGGAGCTCCAGAGTTTTTGTGGTGAATGTTATGAGAATTATATTTTACAAATGAAGGTTTATTCATTATTTTGATTATTTTATACTCATATAATATTAATTTGAGTAGCAGAGAAGACAATGCCCGGGAAATAAATGCTCAAATTAACGAAATGTGATCAAATGTTCCATCATAATCTGTTCCATTCTATTTTTGTAGAATCAACACGCATGAGTGAAAGACTACTCTTTTTTCATCTCTTCTTTATTCACACAAAGCAAAAGCGTGAGGGACTGACTATTAATGACTCCACCGAAATAGGTGGAAAGCTATGCCCATTTGCAATAGTTATATCACCAAATTTTTGTGATGAAATCATTTAGGCTATATCTGAAATATGTGTTGTTCGTGGCTTTGAATGAAAAGACGGGCCATAGTAATCAGGCGTAGTAGTGTGACGTCATTGCATGTGTGCTCCCGGCAGGGGATACCATTTTTTTCAGAGGTATAAATACATTGGCCAACACCTGTTAAACCCGTCAATGCAGCCGTTAATACATATGCCAAATAGTTTTAGTTAGTCGTAAGAGTCAAAATGCCAAATGTAATTGGGTCCTTTCGCGAAATGGTTTCGGCGATGGATGGAGTCGTCTCCTTGTTAGGGCAACACGGCGCACCTGTTTTTTTTTGACGTGTAATCTATTCTCCTCGCATTTAGTAACTAGGCCTACACCCATCTGTACCTACAGAGCTGCCCAGATGTTTGTAAAAGTTCATGAATGAAGTTAAGAACGCGATCCAAAGTGGTATCTTTCTTGCGCCGCAACAGACTGCAAGACTTCAGGTCTCCCACACACGCATACTGGTTTCTCGGCCTAATGAGAAAGTTTCTCGTCCCAAGGAGAAAGTTTCTTGTTAAGACAAGAAAGTTTTCTTTTTAGGACAAGAAACGTTCTAGTCCTAACAAGAAAGTTTCTCGTCCGGACCAGAAAGTTTCTCGTCCTAACAAGAAACTTTTTTTTTTTTTTATTCCCTCCCATGTCACTTTAGGGGCTCCGTACATTCAGGTGGTTTCTGAAAATAATGCTATATACTATTACTGTCTTGGTTCAACACGTCCATACTCTTAACTTACCAGCTACATGGCTTCACATTTATCTGCATAGGACACTATGTGAATCAATTTTGCTCAGTTAGAAATTCTCCCCCATTTAAGCAAACTGTATTGACTTTATAGGTAATCACGTGACGAGAATAGCTCAACCCAATGTTCGATATGGTCATAGTTAGCTAGCGGATATTAGCATGCAGGCTAACGGTTAGGAAATATTAATAAATGTAGGCAGTGGGCGAGTGCATGTGCGTTCCTGTATGTGTCTGTGTGTGTAAGCCACATTATAGCTGGTGAAGAAGCTGATGGCAAAGCACTCCAAGTGAAAGTCACTCATGGCTGTTCCACTACTTTCTACCACAGAAAACCAGTATAGTGAAGACTGCAGCGGCATATTGGACACACAAGAATGACGTAACACCACAAAAAGCAAAATAGAGAAAACGGCCATGCAGACTCTTCTAAGATAGCCAGTAGCTGCGTTGAAGATACACTTTTTGTTTTAGAACTTTAAAACAAAGATAAGTGAAAATAAACATTGAACATTTCAGTTATATTTATTTTTTGGGAAACTTATTTACTGCAGTAAATTTAACTAATATATTTATTTTCATTTAACTTTATAAGACATAATGCTGAGCCTGGGGGCACCATGCACTTTATGTCAGAATTTTAAAACAAAGTTGTTTATTTTCTAAGATCTAAAAACCCTTTAACGTGTTGCAAATCTACGGAAACCCTCTGGCGCCAGGGTATGATTTAATCTATAGCCACAGTTTACTAATCTGTTCCCACAGTTTACTAATCTGTTCCCACAGTTTAGTAATATGTACCCACAGTTAAGCAATCTGTACGCACAGTTTAGCAATCTGTTTCCACAGGTTAGTCATCTGTAGCCACAGTTTAGCACGTCAATATGAAAAAAAGAAGAACACTCGAATAAGTATCACGGCTCGTGTGCACTACACATTACTTGTTTGCATTCGTAGCTTGTTGCGTGAGCTAAAACAAATGTCACAATTTGACAGTGTGCTGGCTGCCGCAGACATTCCTGTCCTGACCGATCGGTTTTGGTCGGTGTGGTATACTCAAAGAATCACCTTGTATTTCTTATTTTATTCACTTTATGACAATTTTAGCACAGAGAGCTATTAAACGGTATCCATGTAATGTGTAGTGCACACAAGCCGTGAAGCACTCTGGCTCTCGCCATAGATCCTCTAATATCGGCAAAATTTGACAGTGTGCTGGCTGCCGCAGACATTCCTGTCCTGACCGATCGGTTTTGGTCGGTGTGGTATACTCAAAGAATCACCTTGTATTTCTTATTTTATTCACTTTATGACAATTTTAGCACAGAGAGCTATTAAACGGTATCCATGTAATGTGTAGTGCACACAAGTCGTGAAGCACTCTGGCTCTCGCCATAGATCCTCTAATATCGGCAAATTAATACACAGTATTCAATTTAGCTTACACAAGCGCTTCGTCTGATGGGAGAAAATGGTCAATTTTATATGAGGATTAGTTATGTATTCTACAAACGATGGATTACTTAAATGTGCAGCGACGCTGAAGTTGGCTCTGCCGTTGCGCTCCCGTCTATCAGCCTACATTATCAAAACCTAAACCACAATTGCATTTTCTGGCCTGAAGATGGCAATGTTTTCACAGTTTTGCATTGGTGAAGATGCTGGTTTCCTCGTTGCCTACAATTTTAAAAAAAACATTGATTTTAACCTGCTCTCATTTCTCGTCAAATAAATCAAACTTGTATCTATATATTTGAGTGTTCTTCTTTGTTTGTTATTGACGTGCTAAACTGTGGGTACAGATTAGTAAACTGTTGGAACAGATTACTAAACTGTGGGTACAGATTACTAACCTGTGGGTACAGATTAGTAAACTGTGGGTACAGATTAGTAACAACAGCAAAAAAAAAATCATACCCTGGCACCAGAGGGGCTCCGTACAAATCACAAAAGCTGTTTAATAAACATGTGCTGAAGCATTTAAGCAGTCAAGTGCTTGAGTTTTTATTATTAAAAATTTAGACACCAACTTTTTTTTTCTTTTTCTGCAAATTAACTCTTTGACTGCCATAAACGTTATAAAACGTTTAGCATAAACCTAGGGAAGGGCGCCGAGGACGTTAAAAGACGTCCCCTATGTTTGTTTTTGTTTTTTTTGAAAACGGGTGCAGGAAAGCCTTGGGCAGCTGTGCTGAAAGTATCAGGCAGATCTGATTAGTAAAAGACTCGTTTTGGCCCCTAGAGGGCAGCGATGACTCTCTTTGCACAAGGTTGGATGGGCCGCCCACCGTGGGCGTCAGTAGAAGACGTGAGGCGGAGCTAGAGTGTTGAGGAGACATGGCTGAATAAGCCACAATGGCTGACCAAGCGGTTGCAAGCAGCTCACGCTTGAGCATTTTTTTCAAAGACGGAAAGCATCAATCAATACTAAAAAGCGCATTGATGTCGACGATGATGATGACTCCGAGCTTGACGCCAAAGTTGGAAGCCTTGACGCGACTGTTATGATCACGTAGTAAGCCTCACCGGCTAAGCGCGGCTAGCGCGGCTAGCGCTGCTAAGGCCGGGAAACGTGCACAATAGCCGACCGGGTACTTCTACACTATCGGACATTCGATCGGGCGATGGAGAGTTGGCATCGACCAATGCAGATTGATGATGATGATGATGATGACTCCGAGCTTGACGCCAAAGTTGGAAGCCTTGACGCGACTGTTATGATCACTTAGTAAGCCTCACCGGCTAGCGCGGCTACCGCTGCTAACGCCGGAGCTTTCACATGCGGACATTTTGTCGGACAATGAAGAGTACCCCGAGTCCAATGCATATTCATCGGAGGAGCGGGTACAGTCTGATCACGGAGAAGACACTGTTTCTGGACTACGATGCCACCATGAATGGAGTGGATAAAATGGATCAAAACATCTCTTACAACCCGGTGTAGCAACTGAAGGACACGAGGAAGCGAGACGTAACGAAACCGTAGCATGATCCTGATATTAGACTTGATGGCAACACACACTGCAGTATATACTTGCTATTCCCCGGAAAAAAACGGCCTGCAAGAAAGTGGAGCACGCGAAGAGGCAATCTGTTGTGCAAATGCTGTTGCGTCTTCTTGCACGCAGGAGAGTGTTACAAAAAGAAAAACTGTCGTTGAAACATCCACATATTTGTAAATAGCACCACAGTTGCACACATTTGTAAATAGTTTGCCAAATTGTTGTCAAATTGTTACACTGTTGAATGTAAATAAACGTATTTTGCTATCAAAAAACACTTTTTTATTCTTGGTGGTAGTGTTTTATAGAAGTAAAGCACTATTTAGGTGTTTGTGGCATCATTCATGGACAAAAAGAAGTGTAAAATTCACTAGAATGCATGAAATAATATCGTTTCACTAAAAGCTTGATTTCTCCGTATTTTGGTCCAAAACAGGCGAAATTGGGTCAAACTAACCATTTTCTATTGTTGATTACTAAAGAACGGAATAAGGTAGAAACAAACTTTTTTTTTCTGATGAAAGATGAAAGTCCAATCTTTCATTTGGTAGTACGTGTGTTTCCATAGTCCAAACAGAACATTTTCTGTGGACCTTGAAAGATCAGTCAAAATGCTTAAATCGGCTGGCACTGACGGCATCCCTTTTCTGAAAACGTCTGGCAGTCAAAGAGTTAATATCGGCTTCAAATATTGGTTATCGGCCTCCTTGACTACCGATAATCATTATCGGTATCGGCCCTGAAAAAGGCATATCGTCTACTCTAGTAATCATTAAGTCTCATTGTCAAGCCTAAGTAATCAATCGATCCAATAGTTACACTAATGTAAAGGTTTGATTAGTCGTGGGTTGATTAGTCATGCCCAAAGAGTAATGACAAATTTGTAGGGAGCGTTACTGAGCCTTTTTTTTCTTAGAAATTATAACAATAAACAATAAATATTATTTTGTCAGGCCTGATATGTGTGCAAAGTTTCATGAGTTGTCATGCATGTTAAGACCCTCAAAATCAGCGTTCTTTTTTTAGGGGGTGGAAAATGCGTTGCCACAGCAAAGAGCTTCCCAAAAAGTCACAAAATTCGTGTTTCAACATCATGAAGACCCAAAGACTCTACCAAGCAAATATGAAGTAGATCTGGTTAAATCGCTAAGAGAAAACAGTCAAAAAGAAACAAACGTGTAGCTCCAATTGCCAGTAGGTGGGACTATCACTACGATGAAAAATAAGTTCGTAGTAGGGATGCTCCGATCAGGGTTTTATGCTGCCGATCATCTGTGAGTAAGATCAGCCGATAGCGATACCGGTCACATTATCTGTATTTTTTTTCTATTTATTTATGTTGAGTGAGTGCCATTGGCTATATTATCTGGAGAGAGAAAACAACTACCATATAATCACCTTAAGTTTAGACAAAAACAATATTTACTTATTCAAGAGAATTACTACAAAACACTTTCTGGCACAATGCATCAACTATAGTATTCAGGCAAAAAAAAAAGAAAGAAAAACTTTTAGTAACACAATCTTTAACAGCTTAAAAATAATCAGTGGTCTCAACTGTGTCACATAAACATTGCATGATTCACAATATAGTAAGGTAAAAAAAAAAAGTTCCTAAATTGAGTCTCTTGTGCATAGACAAACAATATTGTGCATTTATCAATGTGTGTGTGTCTTAAAACACGAGCCAGACAAGAATTCAGGGTATATTTCAAAATAAAACCGTTTGCGAACTCGTTTTTTTAGGACATAAGCTCGCTAACTTCAAAGCTTGACTTGAGTTGGACATTTAAAAGACAAAAAACTAGCTCAAAATAAATTAAAAATGACAAAATAACACTATTTAAAGACAAAACGTACATACCCATGGTAGAAGTCCCAGAAATAATGTCCAAAAAGTATATCTATGTGACGACAGGCAAGAATGACTATTGTTTACCAGTAGCGCTCTATATACACTGTTGTTATTGCGTGAACTCAACTGTCCAGCGTGAACCCCGGGTAATCTTGTGGTTCACACGGGTGCAGATTTCCGGACACGTACAGCTCTCGCGATGCACTCTGTGTGAATTGCAGTCCGTACGGATGCCGTACGGAAACCGCTCCGCAGTCAGTGTGAATTCATCGCTCTCGAGCCAACGACATGTTTATTTCTGTGTTGCTGCGTGCGTACGGGGTTGCGGGCCGCCTGCTGTGTGAAGCGAGGGGGGAGGGAGACGGAATAAGAGTTCCCGCAATTGCCCCGAGTCTGGTCTATCAGGCCACGCAGGCTGCAAAGCATGACCTGTGGATGATCGGATTTTTGATCGGGAATGAAAGGCTTTGATCAAATATTATGATCACATACTTTTTCATGAATATCGGCCGATCATGATCGCTGGCCGATCGATCGGAGCATCCCTAGTTCGTAGATATTTTTAGGTTAAAATATTCTTGTGTGTGCACATAGTTCCGAAGACGTTTTCCTTCAAGACATACCTCGGGGCAAATTTTGCTGTGCCAACACGCGTTTCTGATTGGTGGGCTGGTTCACGCTTGTTGCTAGTTCAGCGGCGAACGGAGGGGAGAAGGCAGAAGAGAGTTGCAGCTGTATGTACTCGAATGTGGAGATGGAACGAGAAAGTGAATAAAAACAGAAAATAAAACGCCAAATTGCAGTGTGACCTCCTGTCTCCTATACTTCATTTTGTTTACCCCATTTGGACCCCACCTTTTTGGCGATGTGCAGAGACCAAGCAGGAATGGATAACAAAATACTGCCTGTATTTGCATTGTGCAAAACATCGGTTTGGCTAAGAAACTCGGCCATTTGGTGTTGGTGTGTGTGTGCGCACTTATAACTCCCGTTATGGTGCGGACAGATGGATTTTAACGACGACGTGCGCCGTATGTCGCTCGTTGCCAGGGGCAACGGGCATTTCTCATGCAACGTTATGGGGCTTGCGTTGAACGGCGGCATATTGGCTCCATAACTGAATCGTTTTGTGCTTAAAGACTTGTTATCCCCTCCGAAGGCAGCTCCGACGCGAAAGTACTTCCTACTTCCTTTCCTCCGTGACCAGGCGGGGGTCACATGACTACAGGGAATGCGCAAAAGTGTTTCCATTACACTTTTGCGAAATACTTCTATTCCGACACATCTCAAAAACCACCTCATGAGAGCGTAAATATTTTTTTGCGATATTTTTGTTTTTTTTCGAAAATCATGCGTTTCTATTACCAGCTTGCTTTTGCGAAACTTGCCTTTTGCGCAAAACTGAGGGTAATGGAAACGCACCTAATGAGAGAAGGCGAACACACTCCACCAAAACAAACTAGGAGGCAGCGTCGGCTGGACAAGGTACGCCACGGTATGTGAATGAATTGTGGATGTTTGGGTTAAAGTGTTGCTTTCTTCTCTGTAAGGTAAGCATTATTAATTTCGGCCAGAATTATCCCATAGTATTTTCTCTTTAACCACCTTTGGAATTGTGTATTCACATCCGATCCGTCCCGATCCATTTTTTTCCCACCTATAATCCGATATGACAGCCTTATTTTATTTGTATTATTATTTTAATATAAAATAAGTGCAAAAATATTCAGTCACTGAGTACTATATTACAACATTTTTACTCTGAAAATTCACTTGAATGCACGATATGATAAAACGGGAGGAGGAAAGCCTTGGCCAGCTGTGCTCAAAGTATCAAGCAGATTGAGTTAGTATAATGACTATTTATGGGCACTAGATGGCAGCGATGACTCTTTTTGGACAAGATCGGGTAGGAGTCAGTAGTAGAAGAAGGTGAGGTGGAGCTAGAGTGTTGAGGGGAGAATGGCTGAGGAAGTGAAAATGGCGACCGGTTGCAAGCAGCTCAAGCTTGAGCATTTTTTTCAAAGACGAAAAGCATCGACCAGTGCTAAAGAGCACATTGATGATGATGATGGTGACGCCGAAGTTGAAGCGTTGACGTGGCGGCTTCGACAACGTCGTAAAGCCTCACCGGCTAGCGATGCTAACGCCGGAAAACGTGGTGCACAACCGAGCACTTCTGCACAGGCGGACGTTCAATCGGACGATGGAGAGTACCCTGAGTCCAATGCATATTCATCGGAGGAGTGGGTACAGTCTGATCACGGAGAAGACACTGGTTTTGGACTACAATGCCACCATGAATGGAGTGGATAAGATGGATCAGAACATCTCTTACCACCCATTCACGCGGAAAACATTGAAATGGCACAAAAAAATTGTTGCCTATCTATTTCAAATATGCATGTTCAATGCATATATCCTGCACAAAACAAAAAATCCTGGCAAGTGCCAACACTTTTTGTAGTTTATCCGGCAGGTGGTGAGATGGTGGCTGTTACCACAAGACAAGGAGGAGGAGGAGGAGGAGGAAGTTGTTGCAGGTATAGGAACTGAAGGGCATGAGGAAGCCAGACGTAACACCAGGTCACCGTATCATGATCCTGAGAGTAGACTTCATGGCAACATGGCCAAACTCACACTGCAGTACATACCTGCTACTCCCCGGAAAAAAAGGCCCGGCAAGAAAGTGTAGGGTCTGCGCGCGAAGGGGCAATCGCAGTGAAACTAATCTGTGGTGCAAGTCCTGCTGCGTCCCCTTGCACGCACGGGAGTGTTACAATATAACAATATACCACACAAAAAGAATTTTTTTGTAGTTGAAACATCCACACAATTGTAAATAGTAACACATACACACACACACACACATGCACAGTTGCACACATTTGTAAATAGTTTGCCAAATTGTTTTGTCAAACTGTTGAATACATAAACTTATTTTGCTATCAAAAAACACTTTTTCATTGTTGTGGTAGTGTTTTATAGAAGTATAGCACTGTTTATGTGTTTGTGGCATCATTCATGGGGGAAAAAAGGGCCAAATTCACTAGAGTGCATGAAATAATATCGTTTCACAAAAAGCTTGATTTCTATGTATTTTGGTCCAAAACAGAGCATTTGGGTGAAACCAGCCTATTTTCTATTGTTGATTACTGAAAAACTGAATAAGGTAGAAACTAACTTTTTTTTCTGATGAAAAATGAGAGTTCAATCTTTCATTTGGTAGTATCTGTGTTTCCATACTCCAAACACAAAACTTTCTGTGGACCTTGAAAGATCAGTCAAAATGCTCTAAATCAGCTGGCACCCACATTCTCTTTTCTGAAAATGGTTGGCAGTCAAAGAGTGAAAAGTAGATTTTTTTTATTTTTTATTTGCACAATTCATTTCTTGACATTTTGGGACTCTAGGGCTGTCTCTGAATGTCCACCCAGTATATAGTGCCCTACTACGGGGTCACGCAATTTTGTAGAGGGGTTCGAATATCCAGGGAGCGAAAATGTAGGGCACTCAAAATTACCCACAATGCACTCTGAAAAGTAGTGAACATCGATGCTCACTCAACCGGGTTGCTATAGACCACAATGCATTGCGAGTATGAAAAAAAAATGACGCGAGTGACAGCGCAAGTGCGAGAATAAAAGCAAAACATTAACTAGATAGTTACTACGGAAATAAGTTGTTTTAGTTGAAAATATGTACGACAAAGGAAATAAAATACAGCTTTAAAGCATTTTTATTAACAATAAATAGTCTGAGATTTATTCGCTGTTGCATCATAAGTACAGTGGTCACGTGATATACGACGAGGAGCAAATAGTGAGCTTGGCTGTCCGAGTCGCCAAACAGAATGAAGACACTATATATTAGGCAACTATATATTGCGGGGCTATGTAGTGAATGAGGGGTTGGGTATAAGGGTGGACATTCGGACACAGCCCATATCTTGGAAATGTTTTGCCTGCCTCAAAATAATCCGGAATTCCTCGCCTCTAACGTCATTTCACAAATGATTTATATAAATGGACATGACAACCAAAAAAAGTCTAAATACACTATAATGTGATCATTCAGCACGAACGTGAACAGATTAGATTAGAACAACCCGTAAATATAAGGGCAATGCACGACGCTACAACAGAGGATAATTTGAACTTGATAAGAAGAACGTTGCAGGCTGCCAGTCAACAATATGAAAGAAGGTTCAATCATGTCAGTGAAGAGTGGACCAGCAACATGAGTGAGTGATACTCAACACTGAGGACTTGACGCAGGGCAAGTCAGAGAGTCAACTGGCCAATGTATACCCACATTTTTGCTCCATTAGTTAATATCTTTCAAATGGACGCATGAGGAACCATCCGGTAAAAATACTTTTTACTTCTACTCGTCAAATACATTTCAGAGCCTGTACTTTTTTACTTTTACTTAATTATTTGAATGAGTACTTTGACCAAAGTTTTTTTTTTTTTTTTTTTTACACATGTTATTGTACTTTTACTCAAGTAGAGAATGTCAGTACTTTTCCCATCTCTGCCTGTACCACATGTGCACGTGTATGGGTGTTTCAATAGCATACAGCTAGTATTTATTAGCATGGCTTTCTACCTGAGTATCGCCACATGGAATGTTGACAGATAAATGTTAGTTTTATCACTGCCCTTAGGGTTGGCCTGAGAACGAAACTCACTATATTTTGGATGATATTACCGTCGGAAACTTTTATATATGCATATGAATGTAGCAACGCTTCAGGCATTAATATAATCCCAAAGTTTAATATTGTGAGTTTGGTCCTAATATTTTAAGGAAGTTCAAGTTGGCATACATGGTAAGTGCAGTGTTTCCCACACCATGTTAATACTTGGGTGGGCCACTCAAGTAAATTGGCCACCACCCAAGAAATTTTCTTTAAAAAGAAAAAAAAAACATGCCGCGACAAGATATACCACATGTAACGTTAGTTCGCAGTCACTCACTTGTGAATTGTAAGGCTAGAGGAGACGTAGTAACAGGACTGAAACCCACCTCTTATCCAACTCCCCTCCTATCCCACCGCTGGAGTCCACCCACCCAAGTAGATTTCTGTGGGAAACACTTTAGTGTATTTACTTGATTACAGTAGCTAAAGTTTGAACTGTGCCAAGGTAGCAATCATGAACTGAAAATGCTTTTTTTGCCATTTTTGTTCTAAAATTTTCGGTGGCCGAAATTTCTAGTTAGAGAGCAGTATTTGAACCCGTGGCGTGAAGGAATAAAGTGGCTATCAGTATAAAATAGATATAAATAAAGCGCTTTATCCACTACACCATGAGCTGGTACACAATCAGTGGCGCAGAATTTGTACTTGTAGTTCTTGCACGATTCACAGCAAAATAACACTAGGCGGCCAGTTGCCAGTCACGGAAAAATAAACACTGTGTTAAGTGAAATCAGTGGAAAAATACTTCATTAGTTGGGTTTCCATCCACCCATTTTTATTCGAATTTTCAAGAAATGTGAAAATAAAACTGAATGGAAACGCCCAAAATTCGCAAAAAAAGTATTTATGCTTAGAAGGGATGGATTTTGAAGTGTACTGAAAAAAGGAAAATGCTCATTTTGGCTATGGAAACAGGTTTTGCGAATAACCACACTGGCAAGACCGGATACACGTTGTACGTTTTGACCTGATATTATGTCACATGTTTGACGTGTTTGTAAGTGATTGCTTTGCAAGTCACAAGTAAGTCTCAAGTCTTTGCCCTCAAGTCCCGAGTCAAGTCCTGAGTCAAGACTGACAAGTCTCAAGCAATTCACAAGTCCTCCACTTTGAGTTTCAAGTCCTTTCGAGTCATTTTAACAACATCATAGATGCTATTATTTGGAGTGAGCATCCAAGTAGGAGTCAGGGACTCAGGGAGTGAACCCAGAATGGTACAACAGATTTCTGTGTTTGCAATGTGTTACCAGTGAGTTGACAGTCTCATTAACTATGCAGATAGCAACAATAATTAGATGATAAACAACTAACTTAACTTAGCTTACTTATCGTTCTTTGTGCAACTTCAGATGTTGAACGAAGTTTGAAGTTGTGGCCTCTCCAATCTTGGACATACTGCAATAAATTTTTTGTTGATCACCTCATAGTTTTTGTACCCAAACAACTTGTGGTGCAACTGATCACAAAAGTCACAGATCGGATTGTTTTTTAAAACAACAACAACAAAAATGAAATCAGATAAATAGAACTTTGTATTATTTTATTATGTAAACTGCTTTTGCCCATTACATTAAAAAAATTATATATATACATACAAAATGTCTAATATGGCCGTTAGGATTTAGGAAGACAACTTTAAGTGCAATATAAGGCAAGATACATAATAATGGTCCATGAATAAAATAACAAGTTGACGGTATCCTGCCTTATGTTATATTGCATTTGTAATGCACTTGAAGTTGTGTTCCGAAAATCCAAATGGCCATATTGGACATTTTGAATGTTTTTTGTTTTGAAGCTAGTGCTTTATAAAATAACTATTAATGAAGGCAAAGTTATATTTATTTATTTTTAATAATGAAAAATACATCCAAGTGCAATTTAAGGCACATTCCCGTCATTTAAACAGGGAAAGTGGATTACAAAGTAGCATAGGTCCTCAATAAGAAAAGAAAGCGAGGCAAGCAACAGCTGTCAAACTACTATTGCTAGCCAGGCACTCGATGCTAATGCTAACAGTTAGCTACTAGCCACGAACGCCGGATACTTGTACCGTATCGTGCAATGACGGCGTCATTTACTTGCAGTTTCTTCGTCCGAAATTAGTTATTTAATATCCTTTCGGGGTGGCATTATGATAATGGGGGTAGAAAATATGTAATTTCAATAAAAACGTTGATAATGCAAGCCAAAATGTCAAAGGGAAGTAGTCAAGCTGGCGTTCACCATGCAGGCAGACTTCAAAGTAAAATCCACCAAGGCTGTTGCATTGGTGTCAATGTATTATTTGGTCAGCTTTATTTTGAAGTTTGCTTTAGCATAGGTGGGGTGTGTTTGCGCCTTTGCGGCTTCCCTGACTTGTCTGAATGACTGCGCTGTCAGCCCAGCTCGCACACACCGAGAGGAACTTACTCGTTAACATACATTTTAATCTTTTTGTTTTGGTAGAAGAAGAAAGTATTTTCAAGTCAAAGGGCTCAAGTCAGAGTGAAGTCACAAGTCATTGTTGGTCAAATATTTTTGGAATTAATTAAAGAAGTGAGTATTAATGCTATTTTTGATGGAAAATAGCAAAGAAACGCTACGGTTTATCAAGAATTACAATAGAAAAACTTGTGCAACGTCATCACATGGCGCAGTCGCTTCCTGGTCTTCTTCTTCTTTTAAATTACTGGTGGATCACATCTCTATGATGTATACCATCCTGTCTCAATATTCGCAAAAGAAGAACAGATGGAAACAGGCATAAGTCGCATGTTTTGCACATTTTCATAAAAATTCGAAACAATTGGATGGAAACCTGACTACTGATAAATCGCCTAAATTCGGCAGGTTTTAGAGGTTTTTCACTTCCAACACAAGCTGATTCCAATCAACAGGATCGTTATCAGGCTTATGCAGAGCTTGCTGATGAGCTGATCATGTATCAGCTGTGTTGGAGAAAGGCAACATGCAAAACCTGCAGGACTCCGGCCCACGATGCCCACCTCTGATGTAGTACATGGACAAAAACATGAATTCTTCATTTGCTATTACCAGGATTCACCACTGCACAGCCACAGAGCCATTTAGGAAAGGAATTGTGTTTTAATATAAAACCGCTGACAATTAAGTTGAACTGGGGCAATTGCATTTTCTTCCCCATACATATTAGGACATCTTATACTGTAAATAGTATACAGCACGTTCCAATTATATCGCAGGAAATAAATCATCTGAACACTTCTTTGATGAAAACATGATTCTAATGATAGCAAGACAATAATTGTCCATCAGATTTTACTTTGACAAAGCCTGATTATAAACATTTAAATTCTGCGGCGTTGCTTGCACTTGGGTATTAAAACAAAACGGCGTCTAAAACAGGAAACAAGAGCTCCCCTGTAAAATACCACCCATTTCTCTTAACCGCCACCAAGGCTGGGGGTTGGTAGGTGGGGGAGAACAGCAAGTCACCAACCAAGCGGATCAGTTCAGTAGACTGCCCACACGCGGGGGGTGCAAATACAGGGAGGGAAAAAAAGAAAAGAAAAACAACAACCGAGCTTTGAGTCGGATTCACACGCCCGACCGAAGTTAGGAATGTTGCCAAAGGCGTGCTATCAAAATACAGAAAACGTACAAAAATATGTGTCGTAAAATCACAACAATAATAGCTTTTAATCACCCAAAAGGTTAGCTAGAATCACAATGTCAATGCAATAACATGAGCTAGCATCAACTACAACAGCAGCTAGTTAGTTGCTTTAGCTAACACGAGCAACATACATGCTAACTGCATCGAGGATGTGGAAGAGAAAACTGGACTGGGCCCTCGTCACTTTGCTGCCATTATGATTAATCTAAATGTTTAGCATCTAAAAAAATATTCGATACTGAATCTGAGGTTTATGTACAAATATACAACGTAACATTGGCACATTATAGCTTAAGTCTAATGTTTTTATTTAGAAGCTTAATATTTACCACAACGAATGACATAAGTTTAATTTTGGATAAATGACCCTTGGGGACAATTACAATTTCTTAAATTAATTAAATAAGCGTAGTGGACTCATGGTTGCTGGACCAAAGCTTCCAACTAAAATGTAATATATATATATATATATATATATATATATATATGTTTGTGTGTGTGTTGGAAAGCATGCTAGTAGAACGTACTGTGTCTTAACAAGATCGCTATTTTAAAAAAACAACAACACGAGGAGCTCATAACGAAGCCATTAAATCGAGTCACAAACCAGTAGAAGCCCTATTTGATAGACTAACGTTTGAGGGACATTTAGGTCACCCGCGCAATCATAATATAGTGAAATCAGTGGACGCTAAACAACTACTTCTGATGAACTTAAGTGGATGCTAAATAGTTAGCTCGCTATGTTAGTTAGCTTTTTAGCTGTTTCAAGATGACTGATTATCCGTGATAATGTGTCTGCTGTACTATCACTCTCGTGCGATTGATTATAACGTTACGAGCATAGTATAATTTACTCACCTAAAGATGCATAGTAAACTTGCACAAAGGAGGCAAAATTATAGAATTCCTTGGAATAGCCCAACATCAAATCCAATCAAACCAGTAGGCCTGTCCGTCGGCCGCGGTGTCTCCTGTATCCTTTCCCTTCAGAATTAGCTCGCTCTGCGGCGGTGGGAAACAAACTTCTCTGCGTCTTCCACAAATAAAGGGAAAGTTAAATCCCCTGTTCTTTCCAAGTGCACTGCATCCATTGGGTGTCTCCGGTATATTCCAGGCGAATTAATCTATTTATTTAAAAGTACCGTGTATTTGCAAATGCTATATTTTTTTATTGGGGGTACTGCTGTATATGTAACTGGGCTCTGATTCTGCCTTGGATCTTTGCATTCGAGAGGCGCCCATCCCCCCCCCCCTCGCCGGCATCGACCGCGGGTCCAAGACAGCGAAACTGACACACAGCCACGCCATGGGGTTTCCCTGGCGACCGTGCAGGGGCTCTCGATTGGGTGGTGCTTACTACGATATCTGACTCCGTGTCGTGATTGGGTACTCGTGTGTCAGTCGCTGGGAATGCTGCCTAACGTTTCATTAATTGGCTGCAAGTGTCAAGCGTCGGCTGTTTTTTTCACCAAGTAAGCCACAAGGGGCGTTATTTGCTTTGAGGAGTGGTGCGAAAAAAAACCATATCACTCACAGTCAGTGTATGTGTGCGAATCGAAGAAGTCACAGGACAATGAAGGTCGTGTAGGGTTACTAAATTTGATAACTGACGGAGGATCTTACCCTTGAAAGTCTCGGAAACCTTATCATGAAATTCGTATTTTAATGGATTTGTGTTCTTTAGGATTTTTTTTATTGGGGGGGGGGGGGTATGCTTTTTATCTGCTTTGGGAAGCAGCGGTTGTCACGTCACTACATTGTAGTTTACGTGTCATTCGTGAACGATTCACACAAACGGGTGGATATTTTCATGAATGCACTGAATGGGATCACTTCATGAGCTGACTCCCTTTCCCAATGTACAGTGAAGCTCACTGTGGCGCGATTGTGCCGGCCAAGGGCGGAACAGCCCTGTTCTGTCACTCACTCGTGAATCTTCAGAGAATAACAAATGACGCAGCCTGTGGGCGGGCGCGGGAAGGACTTTACTAAACGTGACTCGTGATTCGTTCGCGGGTAGGGCAGGGACTTTACTAAACGTGACTCGTGATTCGTTCATTGCTAAATGACGCCATGTATCACTCAGCGAACGACCCACTGATTCTGCCCTAAAAAAAACTGCTCTCACGTTTGACGCGTAAGAACGACGTGTCACCCAGTGAACGAATCTACCCTGAGAGTTTAATTTCCTCCATATAAAAACAAATGTTTCGTGTCTCCAATCTTAACAGGCTCTCTCTCTAATCACAGTGGTGAAAATGGCCTTGTCCCAACTTTTTTGAGATTCGTTGACACCATGGAATTTAAAATCAACATAATTTCTTTCCCCTTAAAATGATAACTTTTCTCAGTTTAAACTTTTGACGTGTTCTCTATGTTCTATTCTGAATGAAATATTACAATTTGGCACTTCCACGTAAAGGGTTGCATGAGTGCGTGTGGCATGGGCAGCTGCTACATCTGGAAAGGCATTAGAAAGGTATATTCAGATTCAAGAACAACATATGCTCCCATCCAGGCATCATCACTTTCAGAGAAGATCTTGCATTTCTCAACACGATAATGCCAGACGACATGCAGCACCAATTACATCATGGCTGCGTAGGAAATGTATTGAATTGGCCAGCTTGCAGTCCACTTCTTTCACTTATAGAGCACATTTTGCACATCATAAAGGGGAAGGTGCAACAAAGAAAGCCCAAGTCAGTTGAACAGTTAGAGACGCGTGTGGGACAGGATTCCTATTTCTAAACTTGAGAAACTTGTCTCCTCGATCCCCAGACGTTTGCAGACTGTTGTAAGAAAAAGAGGGGATGCCTCACAGTGGTGAAAATGGCCTTGTCCCAACTTTTTTGAGATTCGTTGACACCATGGAATTTAAAATCAACATAGTTTCCCCTTAAAATTACACATTTTCTCAGTTTTAACTTTTGACTTGTTCTCTATGTTCTATTCTGAATAAAATATTACAATTTGGCACTTCCACAAAATTGCATTCAGTTTTTATTCACAATTTGTACAGTGTCCCAACTTTTTTGGAATTGGGTTTGTATATATGCCATGTCTGGAGTGGTGCTATAGCGCAGCCACAGGGAGTTAACGGAAAGCGTAGAAGAAGAATCAGCAAAGAAGATGAACACTTTTTTTTTCTAACTTTATTGCAATCTAAAGAACAAACATGGCTTTGCATGTCAAGTTAGCAAAACAACATGAAAAAGACGAACACAGGAGAAGCGACAATGGCGGGTGATTCAAGTACAACACTGCTTCTTAAACGGGGGAATAAAGAAGCAAAATATTTTGTGCAAGACTATGACACGGCTATCCGCCACAGACAGTGTAGTTACTATAGTACTATATAACCCATGTTTCAAATATTGTTTACGATTTTATTTCGATGCAAAAACAAACAAACAACTTAATACCATTTGAAATGGTAATTCTGGAATTTTCTCCCCCCCCGATTTAGGGTACACTGGAGTACTTTGGTCATAGCTCCTCTAATACTCCAGATAGAAAGCTCATCTTGGACTTAAATTGAAGGTTATAAATGTGAGAAGTTTTTAATATACATTTGATGCAATGAGATGTACAATAAAATGTTTGAAATGGATCACTTTCAATGGTAATTTGACAGGCGGAGAGACAATTTTTGGTATTTTAGGGTGAGAATTGAAATACAGGAAGGCCATGATTATTTTCCAGCTTGTTCCCCTATGTGTCAGGATACACCATGCAAAATTTTAGAGTTTTCTGACCATTTATGCAGTTGCTGTACCTTGAAATTTGCAATTACACAATTTTACCAGAAGCTTTTCCAAAAAAGGTTGTTTTTGGCCCCTGTGACTAAACGGCCCTGAGTTGGGGGTGGTTCCTATCAACTTGTGATGGCCCAAGGTATGAGATAACAGAAATGTGACCCCTGCACGATCTGTGATGTGCATGCCGTCTACTACAGCAACAACACTAGAACAAAATACCTTAATGTGCCTGCGCGATATTACGCGTTCGTAAAATGATACATATAAAAAAAACTTAGATTCTGACAGGGCGTAGCAGATTTAGGACTCAGGCGCAGAGATAGGAGTTTGCCGCCAAGGCAGATATTTACTAAACATAAAACTCCTCGTTTAGAGGGAAAAACAAAGGCTATAAAATGTTCAACTAAAGGTGCTCCAAATGGGAGGATGTCTAATCTACAAACAAAACAAAATCACTCCTAAACTAAAACTATACTGTGACTAAACAAAGTTACAAACAAAAGTTCACACAGAAGACAGGCCAACAAGGCTGAGGACTACGTCTGATTGGCTCGAGTGACTGACGAAAACACTTTGGCACAAGACAGGGGAGACGCAGACCATTTAACACATGAATCAGGGTTGACACTGACACCACATGATGAAGAGCAAATAACCTGAAACGAAAGGAGAGTCAGAATTTTCAAAATAAAACTGGAAATGACAAGACATTTAAAGCCCAGACGAAACAACCTCACCGCGGTGTGACAGTACCCCCACCACCCCCCCTACCCCCATAGGGCCGACTCCTGACGGCCCAGGCTGGTCAGGATTATCCCTATAGAAGTCCTCAATTAGAGAGTCATCCATAAATAAGCAGGAAGGAACCCACTTTCTCTCCTCGGCCCGTACCCATCCCAGTCCACCAAGACGGCCGGCAGTCACTTCACTTTGTAGACGGGGCCCCCCATCCACAATCACAGGAGGAGGCAGGGGCGAAGGAGCGGCCGGGTTGATCACCTTGGAGATGGGGTATGGGCCCACAAACCATGGTGCCAACTTCTGACATGGCACTTTCAAGTGGAGGTTCTTGGAGGACAGCCACACTCTCTGCCCAGGCTGGTATGCTGGAGCAGGTCTCCTTTTTTGATCTGCTGCTCGCTTGACTCTGTCTCTCTGGCGCTCCAGTACCTGCCGAGCGGCTGCCCAGATGCGATGGCAGCGGCTGACCAAGGCATGAGCAGAAGGGAATCAGCGGCTTAGTCTTGGCACTAAAATGTCTCACAAGCCCCCAGTCTATCAGGCTCTCATCTGCCCCAGAGTCTATCAGAGGAATGGAGATATGTGGTAGTGGTGCCGTGAATGATTTTCACTGGTGTGAGTTTTTGTGGGGCCGACTCTGGAGTCGTAACTTGACTCACCGCTTTGGTCCTTTTGGCTGGGCAGGCGGCCACGAGGTGATCTTGGTTCCCGCAGTAAAAGCACCGACCTTCCAGCTGTCGGCGCCGTCTCTCCTCCTGCGAGAGCCGCACTCTGCCCAGTTGCATGGGATCCTCCTCTGTTCCCAAGAGAACGTGTTGGTGCTGAACTGACGAAGAGGAGCTGACACACCTAATGCTTGGGAGAGCGGGGATCCCTCCGTCGTCCGTGCCCTGTGACCGCAGCTCTGCGTAACCTCCTGCAGCCGATGATCCGTCCGGATGGCAAGGGCGATGAGGGAGTCTAAGTCCGGAGGAAGATCAACTGGGATGAGCAGCTCTTGGATGGACGTCGCCAGGCCCTTGAGGAAGACGTCGTAGAGTGCTGTGGAGTTCCAGCTACTCTCTGCCGCAAGAAGCGGAAGCGGATGGCGTAGTCACTCACAGAGTCTTTTCCTTGTGCTGCTTAGCTGCCGGGCCTTTTCCCGGTCTGAACAGGCTGGATCAAAGACCCTCTGAAGGGCGGCTCGGAAGTCCGTGACGGAGCCGCAGAGTGGGGAATTGCGTGCCCACTCTGCCGTGGCCCAGGCTCTGGCTCTCCCAGTCAGGTGGGAAATCATGAAGGCCACCTGGGATCGATCTGTGGGAAAGGCCAGTCAGAAATGCCTTGCATTGTCCTGGCTCCCCAGAAAATCGCTCAGGGGAGGCTAGCTTGATCCCCGCCCGGCATACGGCACGGGCGGAATCGGCGTGGCTGCTTAGGTCTCTGGCATGGCAGGAGGGCTAGTGGTGCGACGCAGGTGATCCAGAAGGTCCTGTACCTGTGCTGTGATCTGGTCCATTTGGGCTGTCATGGCTGTCTGAAATCCCTCTTGCTGGGAGAGACGGGCTTCCTGAGCTCGCAGCGCTGCGGCCATTTGCTTCCTCTCTGCTGGGTCCATACTGGCCAAAGTGTACTGAGAGGGCGTGGCAGATTTAGGAGTCAGGCGCAGAGATAGGAGTTTGCCGCCAAGGCAGATATTTATTAAACATAAAACTCTTCGTTTAGAGGGGGAAAAAAGGCTATAAAATGTTAAACTAAAGGCGCTCCAAAAGGGAGGATGTCTAATCCACAAACAAAACAAAATCACTCCTAAACTAAAACTATACTGTGGCTATACAAAGTTAAAAACAAAAGTTCACACAGAAGACAGGACAACAAGGCTGAGGACTACGACTGTGACTGGTAGAGTGACTCTGACGAAAACACTTTGGCACAAGACAGGGGAGACGCAGACCATTTAACACATGAGGGTAATGGGAAACAGGTGGACACAATCGGGAATCAGGGTTGACACTGACACCACATGAGGAAGGGCAAGTGACCTGAAACGAAAGGAGAGACAGAATTTTCAAGATAAAACAGGAAATGACAAGACAGTAAAAGCCCAGACGAGACAACCTCACCGCGGTGTGACAGATTCTTGATTAATTTTAAAGTAACTAACTAAGTAACTAATGATCCCAAACGTTTTAAAGATGAACATTTTACTTTTGACCCCATTATATTTCCAGTGAGTCTGCATTGTTTTACTTTACAGTAGGTCTGCGGTGTGTGTGTTTTGAATGATCCCCACCCCTCACCCAGTCTCAACCCCTCTGCTATTGTAACACTAAGATGTTGTTGCCGTTTCTGGAGGCTAGGAAAAGGCCGGCTACAAATAGTTTCGAGTTGATGTTTTTTGGCGTCTTCCTGCTAAATTAACCAGACACGGCAGGACAGGATTCAAGCACGTCTCTCTTATTTAACTCTCTTCTCGAGCGAGGCTGGCTCAGTTACACCTCTCTCTCTCCTCTCTCTGCGCTCATGACATGCGCAATACACAAAACACTTCAGCATGTAAAACTAAAATAAATACAAAATCAAAAGTAATAATTCACAAAACAAAGATAAGTCAATTGCAAGCAGATACAAAAAATTTAATACCTTTTTTTTCTTCCTTTATTGACCATATTCAAAAGAAGAAGTATACAAAGAAAGTTGTATACAATTGAAGAAACACATGCCAGGGGGTACATACATAGGTTACGTGCATTCAAAGAGTTTATAAGTTGTACAAATACTGATCGTTTTTAAAGCCTTTTTGTTAAGTGAGCTACTAATCAATTTTATATAAGAAATAGTATCATTATGAAAGTGTTAAAAGTTTGTTTTTTGGTTGCTGTATTTGCATTTGTGGAGATAGAATTTAGCTAAGACGATCAACAAGTTTATAATAAAATATACATCCTTTGTTTGCTTTCCATAATAAAATAAAACATTTTCCCATTTTAAACTAAAGTCCTTGAGTAACTGTGAAGTAATAAATCCACAAAAGTCCTTCCAAAAAGTTGTAGAATGTAAGCAGATCCAGAAAAGGTGCTGGATGGTTTCAGGATGACTTCCACAGAAAGAACAGTTCACATCAATGTCCCTTTTGAATTTGGTCATATACTGATTTGCGGGATAACATTTGTGAAGAATTTTATACGAGACCTCTTTTACCTTATTTGTTACAAAATATTTGTTCGGGATTGACCACACTTTTCCAGTCATTATCATTTAAAAAATAATTCCAAAAAGAGCTCACAAGAGGACTAGATACAGAGTCTCTTTGAAATAATGCATGGATATTCCTATTATTATTCGTGTAATGTGTCAGACAGATTTTCCCAATATATGTTTCCATAGGATTGGGTAGAGAAATAGATGATATATTTGATTGAACACCTTTAAATAACATTATTTCACCCGTGGGAATGGCATCAAAGAGTATGGCATACTCTTTTGGGGTAGCTGGAAACTCGTAAGTACCTAAAAAAATCAGTGTAGGACATAAGTTGTCCATTGTTATTAAACAGCTGTTTCACAAAAATAACCCGTTTCTCAACCCAATTAGAGAAAAACAAAGATTTAGTTTTGTACAATATATTTTTATTATTCCAAATCAGAAGTTGTGCTTATAAATAAGGGACCATGCTAATAGAACTTGTTTGTGAAACATAGAGAGCTTTACCGGAATTGTATCTATATTGTAGTCACAGTTTAAAATAAAACTTAATTCACCAAACCTCGAAAATATGAAATGAGGAATAAAATTCCAATTCGAGACAGGATTTTTCCGCTTGGTTACACCTCTCTCTCCTCTCATGACATGAATCTGTGACGCGCATGCGCAGAAGATCGGCCATCTTGGATCGCTTACTATGGCAACAACACTAAAACAAAATACCTTCATATGCCTGCGCGATATTGCGGGTTCGTAAAATGATACATGAGAAAAAATCTGAATTTTAAAGTAACTAATTAAGTAACTTTTTATCCTATACGTTTTAAAGATTAACATATTACTTTTGACCCCATTATATTTCCAGTGAGTCTGCATTGTTATACTTTACAGTACGGCTGCGGTTTGTGTGTTTTAAATGACTCCCACCCCTCATCCAGTCTCAACCCCAATGCTATTGTAACCCTAAGATGTTGTCGTTTCCGGAGGCTGGGTAAAAGGCGGGTTACAAATAGTTTCGAGTTTATGATGTTGTCTGGCGTCTTCCTGCTAAATTAACCAGACACGGCAGGACAGGATTCAAGCACGTCTTTCTTATTTAACTATTTTCTCGAACGAGGCTGGCTCAGTTACACCTCTCTCTCTCTCCTCTCTCTGCGCTCATGACATGCGCAATACACAAAACACTTCAGCATGTAAAACTAAAATAAATACAAAATCAAAAGTAATAATTCACAAAACAAAGATAAGTCAATTGCAAGCAGATACAAAAAAAAATTACATTTGCAAACAACGCGTTACACTATGATAATGGGACACACATTGTTCTAAAGACAATAAAAATAAACCATAATCACTCTCACAGCAAACTATAATTACACTATGTGTCAAAATCTTTTCTATTCGTACAAGATATGCTTGGGTACAGAACTGCTTTGGTTAAAAACAAAAAACAAATGTGCACCTGTCCTGTACCTTTCGCAATGTCTGTGTTTAGATCTATGTGGTTGCCGTAGTTAGCGATCCAAGATGGCCGATCTTCTACGCATGCGTGTCACAGATCGTGCAGGGGTCACACATCGTACCTTGACAGGCACAAGTAGCCCTGGATGCAGAATGCAGTTCGAGGCGTGCCTTAACGTCGGGTAGACTTTAACGTTTGACTCCGCTCACACGGATTTTTCAAAATAGTTTAAACATTTTTTTCCCCCAACAAAATTTGCAGATTTAATGATGCCGTCTTGTGAAGTAGTTTACAACAACAACAACGCATTAACTAAACGGTTTGAGGAAGATCCGGAAAAGTTCGCAGCAGATAGCACATCCCTGGACGGTTGAGGTCAGTTTTTAGAAAGAAAAGAAAAGAAAAGAAAAGGGGGAAAAAAAGACAAGAAAAAAAAGACAAGAAAAGGGAAAAAAAGACAAGACAGAAAGAAAGAAAGAAAGAAAGACCGAAAGGGGTGGGTTTAGGACTTGGGGGGGCAATTTCAGGGGTTCTGGGACCTGGGGAAAGGCATTAAAGGTGAGGAAGGAGTGACGCTAGTCAGATCCTACATTGATTGCTGCAGGTGCCCAGGTGGCCACCCTCCCACAGACACAAGGATGCCAAACATTTTGCACAAGTGAATTGAGATTGTTGTGCACTGGCTTAGCAGCATTACACGCTTGTTGAGTAAGCTACACGAAGTGGCAGATAATCCGTCAGAAAGCCTACAGGCAATTTGTGTAACCCTTTGGAAGCAAGGTCTTATTTGTGAGTGCCCAATCAGGAGTTCTGTCATTGTTTTTCCCCTGACTAGATTTATTTCCTCTTTTTAGGCAAATTATACCTTTATTTATTTTTAGTAAAGGTTTTATTGGGCAAAGTGCAATATCATGATGGGCAGCATCTAGTCTGACTCTGTCAAAGTCAAGTGGTTGCTGTGAAGACCTTTTAGAGAATTGTTTGCTGTGAGATGATGATGCAGAGGAGGAAGGTGGACATATTGTGTGTTCAGGAGACTAGGTGGAAAGGGAGCAACGCTAGACGTTTGGGAGCAGGGTTCGAGTTATTCTATCATGGTGTAGATAGGAAGAAAAATGGAGCAAGCAGGCACATATTACTATCCTAGAAAAAAGGGTTTATTATGGGCCTGCTAAGCGGAGCAAGCAGCAGCGAAGCTGCTGCTTGCGGAGCAAGCAGGCACATATTACTATCCACCCAGGAAAAGTGTATATTATTATGGGCCTGCTAAGCGGAGCAAGCAGCAGCGAAGCTGCTGCTTGCGGAGCAAGCAGGCACATATTACTATCCTAGAAAAAAGGGTTTAATATTATTCTTCTTATTATGGGCCTGCTAAGCGGAGCAAGCAGCAGCGAAGCTGCTGCTTGCGGAGCAAGCAGGCACATATTACTATCCTAGAAAAAAGGGTTTAATATTATTATGGGCCTGCTAAGCGGAGCAAGCAGCAGCGAAGCTGCTGCTTGCGGAGCAAGCAGGCACATATTACTATCCTAGAAAAAAGGGTTTATTGTTGCGTTTATTATTATATCATCTTCCACGATTTTTCCGCAAGAATGCGGCCCGTACCGTAGATCGCACCGGCACGAATGAGGTATCAAACGATGCGGCTCGATCTGACTCGGTGCGCTATTAGTTTTATAAGAATTCCCAGTTACCATGGCGACGCTATTCCCAAAAAACTCCCAAATAAAGTCCCATAGGAATGAATGGGAATCCGAAAGAGATCAACTCCAATCAAGCACCTTTTTCAAAGACACGCTGCGCGCGCATACATTAACCGACCGATATGAAAATTAGCTCATTTTGTTGGAATTTTTGTCATCTTTAGCTCAGTGTCAAAAAAATTTTTAAGGAATGAAAGCTCTCCCCCCTGTGAGGGTTCAAAGACAGTGAGCAAAGGGGAAAAGTCGCCTATTTAGAGTGTGACTAATTAAGGCTTCAGTGACGGGAACCAAAAAATCTATTTCCAAAAGTTTCACTTCAACTCGTCACCATGGCCACAATCTTTGCTCACTAGACATCAAATTCGCACATTTTGTAGCCACAAGCCTCTGCTTTCTGAAGAACTAAGTTTTATTTGGCTACGGTGTCATTTAGTACCTTTATTTTCACTTTAAGCGAGGAGAAGTCGGACTTTGACGCCTATCTCCTCCATGTTAATTTCGCCGTTTTTTCCCTCTTCATTTTCGATCAATCATAAGTTTTCAACCTGCTCTCATTTGGTCATTTTTCATCCGATTAAAAAACTGAGAACATGCTCGCGTTCCCCAAACCCTTGCCGTTCTAACGAGCCATTTCTGGAATCTGCATCTTTAACCGTTAAGTCGCGAGAGGCTTTTGTTTGAGGTGAGCGTAATCCTATACAAATCAATGGAGTGTTGGTGCGTGACGTCTCCTCACAACTTAAAATCAAATGTGTGTGCGTGAATGTGCATGTTTTGTAAAGGGGCAGTGAGATACTGTTAATTATGGTAGATTCCACATTTCTTGAGCGATTTCAATGGTTTGAATTTTAAACTGTTCAGCTCATTGAAATGTTACTTAAAATCAAATGTGTGTGCGTGAATGTGCATGTTTCTTAAAGGGGCAGTAACATATTGTTGATTATGGTTAACTTTTACATTTCTTGAGCGATTTCAATGGTTTAAATTTTAAACTGTTCAGCTCATTGAAATGTTGGTTAAAATAAAATGTGTGTGCGTGAATGTGCATATTTTCTTTTTTATTCTTCCACCGACTTTTCCGCAAAAATGCGGCCCGAACCGTAGATCGCACCGGGACAAATGAGGTATCAAACGATGCGGCTCGCTCTGACTCGCTGCGCTATTATTTTTATAAGAATTCCCAGTTACCATGGCGACGCTATTCCCAAAAAACCACCCAAAATTCAAGGAAGGAAAAACCCATAGGAATGAATGGGATATCAACTCCAAACGAGCACCTTTTTCCAAGACACGCTGCGCGCGCATACGTTCACCGATTGATATGAATTTTAGCTCATTTTGTTGGAATTTTTCCCATCTTTAGCTCAGTGTCAAAAAAAATATTAAGGAATGAAAGCTCTTCCCCCTGTGCGGGTTCAAAGACAGTGAGTGTAATCGCCACTCTGATATGCAATTAAGGCTTCAGTGACGGGAACCAAAAAATCTATTTCCAAAAGTTTCACTTCAACTCGTCACCATGGCCACAATCTTTGCTCACTAGACATCAAATTCACACATTTTGTAGCCACAAGCCTCTGCTTTCTGAAAAACTAAGTTTTATTTGGCTAAGGTGTCATTTAGTACCTTTATTTTCACTTTAAGCGAGGAGAAGTCGGACTTTCTCGCCTATCTCCTCCATGTTAATTTCGCCGTTTTTTCCCTCTTCATTTTCGATCAATCATAAGTTTTCAACCTGCTCTCATTTGGTCATTTTTCATCCGATTAAAAAACTGAGAACATGCTCGCGTTCCCCAAACCCTTGCCGTTCTAACGAGCCATTTCTGGAATCTGCATCTTCAACCGTTAAGTCGCGAGAGGCTTTTGTTTGAGGTGAGCGTAATCCTATACAAATCAATGGAGTGTTGGTGCGTGACGTCTCCTCACAACTTAAAATCCAATGTGTGTGCGTGAATGTGCATGTTTTGTAAAGGGGCAGTGAGATACTGTTAATTATGGTAGATTCCACATTTCTTGACCGATTTCAATGGTTTGAATTTTAAACTGTTCAGCTCATTGAAATGTTACTTAAAATCAAATGTGTGTGCGTGAATGTGCATGTTTCTTAAAGGGGCAGTAACATACTGTTGATTATGGTTAACTTTTACATTTCTTGAGCGATTTCAATGGTTGAAATTTTAAACTGTTCAGCTCATTGAAATGTTGGTTAAAATCAAATGTGTGTGCGTGAATGTGCATGTTTCTTAAAGGGACAGTAAGATACTTTATTTGATCTTGATTATGGGTAACTTCCAATATTTCTTGACCGATTTCAATGGTTTAAATTTTAAACTGTTCAGCTCATTGAAATGTTAGTTAAAATCAAATGTGTGTGCGTGAATGTGCATGTTTCTTAAAGGGGCAGTAACATACTGTTGATTTTGGTTAACTTCCACATTTCTTGAGCGATTTCAATGGTTTAAATTTTAAACTGTTCAGCTCATTGAAATGTTGGTTAAAATCAAATGTGTGTGCGTGAATGTGCATATTTCTTAAAGGGACAGTAAGATACTTTATTTGATCTTGATTATGGTTAACTTCCACATTTCTTGACCGATTTCAATGGTTGAAAGTTTAAACTGTTCAGCTCATTGAAAAGAGTTGCAAGAGTTAGCAGGCCCATTCAAAATTTCCGCGGGAATTTTTCTAGTTATGGGCCTGCTAAGCGGAGCAAGCAGCAGCGAAGCTGCTGCTTGCGGAGCAAGCAGGCACATATTACTATCCTAGAAAAAAGGGTTTATTATGGGCCTGCTAAGCGGAGCAAGCAGCAGCGAAGCTGCTGCTTGCGGAGCAAGCAGGCACATATTACTATCCACCCAGGAAAAGTGTATATTTATGGGCCTGCTAAGCGGAGCAAGCAGCAGCGAAGCTGCTGCTTGCGGAGCAAGCAGGCACATATTACTATCCACCCTAGAAAAGTGTTTATTCTTCTTATTATGGGCCTGCTAAGCGGAGCAAGCAGCAGCGAAGCTGCTGCTTGCGGAGCAAGCAGGCACATATTACTATCCTAGAAAAGGGGTTTATTATGGGCCTGCTAAGCGGAGCAAGCAGCAGCGAAGCTGCTGCTTGCGGAGCAAGCAGGCACATATTACTATCCACCCTAGAAAAGGGTTTATTATTTTTCTTCCATATATTATCTTCCACCGACTTTTCCGCAAAAATGCGGCCCGAACCGTAGATCGCACCGGGACAAATGAGGTATCAAACGATGCGGCTCGCTCTGACTCGCTGCGCTATTATTTTTCTAAGAATTCCCAGTTACCATGGCGACGCTATTCCCAAAAAACTCCCAAATAAAGTCCCATAGGAATGAATGGGAATCCGAAAGAGATCAACTCCAATCAAGCCCCTTTTTCAAAGACACGCTGCGCGCGCATACGTTAACCGACCGATATGAATTTTAGCTCATTTTGTTGGAATTTTTGTCATCTTTAGCTCAGTGTCAAAAAAAAATTTAAGGAATGAAAGCTCTCCCCCCTGTGCGGGTTCAAAGACAGTGAGTGAAATATCCTTTATCCCATGTGTGTGTATTGCATGAGCTAGAGCGGACCAATTAAGAAACAGAGTGAAGACAGAGAAAAAAATTGATTTCAAGTTTCACTTCAACTCGTCACCATGACCACAATCTTTGCTCACTAGACATCAAATTCGCACATTTTGTAGCCACAAGCCTCTGCTTTCTGAAGAACTAAGTTTTATTTGGCTAAGGTGTCATTTAGTACCTTTATTTTCACTTTAAGCGAGGAGAAGTCGCACATTTTTGATCTCTTTTCAATGTAATTTTCGCCGTTTTTGCCTCTTCATTTTCGATCAATCATAAGTTTTCAACCTGCTCTCATTTGGTCATTTTTCATCCGATTAAAAAACTGAGAACATGCTCGCGTTCCCCAAACCCTTGCCGTTCTAACGAGCCATTTCTGGAATCTGCATCTTCAACCGTTAAGTCGCGAGAGGCTTTTGTTTGAGGTGAGCGTAATCCTATACAAATCAATGGAGTGTTGGTGCGTGACGTCTCCTCACAACTTAAAATCAAATGTGTGTGCGTGAATGTGCATGTTTTGTAAAGGGGCAGTGAGATACTGTTAATTATGGTAGATTCCACATTTCTTGACCGATTTCAATGGTTTGAATTTTAAACTGTTCAGCTCATTGAAATGTTACTTAAAATCAAATGTGTGTGCGTGAATGTGCATGTTTCTTAAAGGGACAGTAAGATACTTCATTTGATCTTGATTATGGTTAACTTCCACATTTCTTGACCCATTTCAATGGTTGAAAGTTTAAACTGTTCAGCTCATTGAAATGTTACTTAAAATCAAATGTGTGTGCGTGAATGTGCATGTTTCTTAAAGGGACAGTAAGATACTTTATTTGATCTTGATTATGGTTAACTTTTACATTTCTTGAGCGATTTCAATGGTTTCAATTTTAAACTGTTCAGCTCATTGAAATGTTAGTTAAAATCAAATGTGTGTGCGTGAATGTGCATGTTTCTTAAAGGGGCAGTAATACTTTTAGTAGATTATAACTTCCACATTTCTTGACCGATTTCAACGGTTGAAATTTTAAACTGTTCAGCTCATTGAAAAGAGTTGCAAGAGTTAGCAGGCCCATTCAAAATTTCCGCGGGAATTTTTCTAGTTCTTCTTATTATTTTTATATCATCTTCCAGCGACTTTTCCGCAAAAATAGGGCCCGAACCGTAGATCGCACCGGGACAAAAGAGGTATCAAACGATGCGGCTCGATCTGACTCGCTGCGCTATTATTTTTATAAGAATTCCCAGTTACCATGGCGACGCTATTCCCAAAAAACTCCCAAATAAAGTCCCATAGGAATGAATGGGAATCCGAAAGAGATCAACTCCAATCAAGCACCTTTTTCAAAGACACGCTGCGCGCGCATACATTAACCGACCGATATGAAAATTAGCTCATTTTGTTGGAATTTTTGTCATCTTTAGCTCAGTGTCAAAAAAAAATTTAAGGAATGAAAGCTCTCCCCCCTGTGAGGGTTCAAAGACAGTGAGCAAAGGGGAAAAGTCGCCTATTTAGAGTGTGACTAATTAAGGCTTCAGTGACGGGAACCAAAAAATCTATTTCCAAAAGTTTCACTTCAACTCGTCACCATGGCCACAATCTTTGCTCACTAGACATCAAATTCGCACATTTTGTAGCCACAAGCCTCTGCTTTCTGAAGAACTAAGTTTTATTTGGCTACGGTGTCATTTAGTACCTTTATTTTCACTTTAAGCGAGGAGAAGTCGGACTTTGACGCCTATCTCCTCCATGTTAATTTCGCCGTTTTTTCCCTCTTCATTTTCGATCAATCATAAGTTTTCAACCTGCTCTCATTTGGTCATTTTTCATCCGATTAAAAAACTGAGAACATGCTCGCGTTCCTCAAACCCTTGCCGTTCTAACGAGCCATTTCTGGAATCTGCATCTTCAACCGTTAAGTCGTGAGAGGCTTTTGTTTGAGGTGAGCGTAATCCTATACAAATCAATGGAGTGTTGGTGTGTGACGTCTCCTCACAACTTAAAATCAAATGTGTGTGCGTGAATGTGCATGTTTTGTAAAGGGGCAGTGAGATACTGTTAATTATGGTAGATTCCACATTTCTTGACCGATTTCAATGGTTTGAATTTTAAACTGTTCAGCTCATTGAAATGTTAGTTAAAATCAAATGTGTGTGCGTGAATGTGCATGTTTCTTAAAGGGGCAGTAACATACTGTTGATTTTGGTTAACTTCCAATTAAGGAATGAAAGCTCTTCCCCCTGTGCGGGTTCAAAGACAGTGAGTGTAATCGCCACTCTGATACCCAATTAAGGCTTCAGTGACGGGAACCAAAAAATCTATTTCCAAAAGTTTCACTTCAACTCGTCACCATGGCCACAATCTTTGCTCACTAGACATCAAATTCGCACATTTTGTAGCCACAAGCCTCTGCTTTCTGAAGAACTAAGTTTTATTTGGCTAAGGTTTCATTTAGTACCTTTATTTTCACTTTAAGCGAGGAGAAGTCGCACATTTTTGATCTCTTTTCAATGTAATTTTCGCCCTTTTTCCCTCTTCATTTTCGATCAATCATAAGTTTTCAACCTGCTCTCATTTGGTCATTTTTCATCCGATTAAAAAACTGAGAACATGCTCGCGTTCCCCAAACCCTTGCCGTTCTAACGAGCCATTTCTGGAATCTGCATCTTCAACCGTTAAGTCGCGAGAGGCTTTTGTTTGAGGTGAGCGTAATCCTATACAAATCAATGGAGTGTTGGTGCGTGACGTCTCCTCACAACTTAAAATCAAATGTGTGTGCGTGAATGTGCATGTTTTGTAAAGGGGCAGTGAGATACTGTTAATTATGGTAGATTCCACATTTCTTGACCGATTTCAATGGTTTGAATTTTAAACTGTTCAGCTCATTGAAATGTTACTTAAAATCAAATGTGTGTGCGTGAATGTGCATGTTTCTTAAAGGGGCAGTAACATACTGTTGATTTTGGTTAACTTGCACATTTCTTGAGCGATTTCAATGGTTGAAAGTTTAAACTGTTCAGCTCATTGAAAAGAGTTAGCAGGCCCATTCAAAATTTCCGCGGGAATTTTTCTAGTTATTATTTTTATATTATCTTCCAGCGACTTTTCCGCAAAAATAGGGCCCGAACCGTAGATCGCACCGGGACAAAAGAGGTATCAAACGATGCGGCTCGATCTGACTCGCTGCGCTATTATTTTTTATAAGAATTCCCAGTTACCATGGCGACGCTATTCCCAAAAAACTCCCAAAAAAAGTCCCATAGGAATGAATGGGAATCCGAAAGAGATCAACTCCAATCAAGCACCTTTTTCAAAGACACGCTGCGCGCGCATACGTTAACCGACCGATATGAAAATTAGCTCATTTTGTTGGAATTTTTGTCATCTTTAACTCAGTGTCAAAAAAAAAATTAAGGAATGAAAGCTCTTCCCCCTGTGCGGGTTCAAAGACAGTGAGTGTAATCGCCACTCTGATACCCAATTAAGGCTTCAGTGACGGGAACCAAAAAATCTATTTCCAAAAGTTTCACTTCAACTCGTCACCATGGCAACAATCTTTGCTCACTAGACATCAAATTCGCACATTTTGTAGCCACAAGCCTTTGCTTTCTGAAGAACTAATTTTTATTTGGCTAAGGTGTCATTTAGTACCTTTATTTTCACTTTAAGCGAGGAGAAGTCGCACATTTTTGATCTCTTTTCAATGTAATTTTCGCCGTTTTTCCCTCTTCATTTTCGATCAATCATAAGTTTTCAACCTGCTCTCATTTGGTCATTTTTCATCCGATTAAAAAACTGAGAACATGCTCGCGTTCCCCAAACCCTTGCCGTTCTAACGAGCCATTTCTGGAATCTGCATCTTCAACCGTTAAGTCGCGAGAGGCTTTTGTTTGAGGTGAGCGTAATCCTATACAATCCAATGGAGTGTTGGTGCGTGACGTCTCCTCACAACTTAAAATCAAATGTGTGTGCGTGAATGTGCATGTTTTGTAAAGGGGCAGTGAGATACTGTTGATTTTGGTTAACTTGCACATTTCTTGACCGATTTCAATGGTTTGAATTTTAAACTGTTCAGCTCATTGAAATGTTACTTAAAATCAAATGTGTGTGCGTGAATGTGCATGTTTCTTAAAGGGGCAGTAACATACTGTTGATTTTGGTTAACTTCCACATTTCTTGACCGATTTCAATGGTTGAAAGTTTAAACTGTTCAGCTCATTGAAAAGAGTTAGTAGGCCCATTCAAAATTTCCGCGGGAATTTTTCTAGTTATGGGCCTGCTAAGCGGAGCAAGCAGCAGCGAAGCTGCTGCTTGCGGAGCAAGCAGGCACATATTACTATCCTAGAAAAAAGGGTTTATTGTTGCGTTTATTATTATATCATCTTCCACGATTTTTCCGCAAGAATGCGGCCCGTACCGTAGATCGCACCGGCACGAATGAGGTATCAAACGATGCGGCTCGATCTGACTCGGTGCGGCATTATTTTTATAAGAATTCCCAGTTACCATGCCGATGCTATTCCCAAAAAACTCCCAAATAAAAGTCCCATAGGAATGAATGGGAAAAGGAAAGACAAAATCACACATCAAGCACCTTTTTCAAAGAGACGCTGCGCGCGCATACGTTAACCGATTGATATGAAAATTAGCTCATTTTGTTGGAATTTTTGTCATCTTTAACTCAGTGTCAAAAAAAAAATTAAGGAATGAAAGCTCTTCCCCCTGTGCGGGTTCAAAGACAGTGAGTGTAATCGCCACTCTGATACCCAATTAAGGCTTCAGTGACGGGAACCAAAAAATCTATTTCCAAAAGTTTCACTTCAACTCGTCACCATGGCCACAATCTTTGCTCACTAGACATCAAATTCGCACATTTTGTAGCCACAAGCCTCTGCTTTCTGAAGAACTAAGTTTTATTTGGCTAAGGTGTCATTTAGTACCTTTATTTTCACTTTAAGCGAGGAGAAGTCGCACATTTTTGATCTCTTTTCAATGTTAATTTCGCCGTTTTTTCCCTCTTCATTTTCGATCAATCATAAGTTTTCAACCTGCTCTCATTTGGTCATTTTTCATCCGATTAAAAAACTGAGAACATGCTCGCGTTCCCCAAACCCTTGCCGTTCTAACGAGCCATTTCTGGAATCTGCATCTTCAACCGTTAAGTCGCGAGAGGCTTTTGTTTGAGGTGAGCGTAATCCTATACAAATCAATGGAGTGTTGGTGCGTGACGTCTCCTCACAACTTAAAATCAAATGTGTGTGCGTGAATGTGCATGTTTTGTAAAGGGGCAGTGAGATACTGTTAATTATGGTAGATTCCACATTTCTTGACCGATTTCAATGGTTTGAATTTTAAACTGTTCAGCTCATTGAAATGTTACTTAAAATCAAATGTGTGTGCGTGAATGTGCATGTTTCTTAAAGGGGCAGTAAGATACTTTATTTGATCTTGATTATGGTTAACTTGCACATTTCTTGACCGATTTCAATGGTTTGAATTTTAAACTGTTCAGCTCATTGAAATGTTACTTAAAATCAAATGTGTGTGCGTGAATGTGCATGTTTCTTAAAGGGGCAGTAACATACTGTTGATTTTGGTTAACTTCCACATTTCTTGAGCGATTTCAATGGTTGAAAGTTTAAACTGTTCAGCTCATTGAAAAGAGTTAGCAGGCCCATTCAAAATTTCCGCGGGAATTTTTCTAGTTATTTTTTTTATATTTTATTCCACGATTTTTTCTGCTAAAATGCGGCCCGTACCGTAGATCGCACCGGCACGAATGAGGTATCAAACGATGCGGCTCGATCTGACTCGGTGCGGCATTATTTTTATAAGAATTCCCAGTTACCATGCCGATGCTATTCCCAAAAAACTCCCAAATAAAAGTCCCATAGGAATGAATGGGAAAAGGAAAGACAAAATCACACATCAAGCACCTTTTTCAAAGAGACGCTGCGCGCGCATACGTTAACCGATTGATATGAAAATTAGCTCATTTTGTTGGAATTTTTGTCATCTTTAACTCAGTGTCAAAAAAAAAATTAAGGAATGAAAGCTCTTCCCCCTGTGCGGGTTCAAAGACAGTGAGTGTAATCGCCACTCTGATACCCAATTAAGGCTTCAGTGACGGGAACCAAAAAATCTATTTCCAAAAGTTTCACTTCAACTCGTCATTTTTGATCTCTTTTCAATGTAATTTTCGCCGTTTTTGCCTCTTCATTTTCGATCAATCATAAGTTTTGAACCTGCTCTCATTTGGTCATTTTTCATCCGATTAAAAAACTGAGAACATGCTCGCGTTCCCCAAACCCTTGCCGTTCTAACGAGCCATTTCTGGAATCTGCATCTTCAACCGTTAAGTCGCGAGAGGCTTTTGTTTGAGGTGAGCGTAATCCTATACAAATCAATGGAGTGTTGGTGCGTGACGTCTCCTCACAACTTAAAATCAAATGTGTGTGCGTGAATGTGCATGTTTTGTAAAGGGGCAGTGAGATACTGTTAATTATGGTAGATTCCACATTTCTTGAGCGATTTCAATGGTTTGAATTTTAAACTGTTCAGCTCATTGAAATGTTACTTAAAATCAAATGTGTGTGCGTGAATGTGCATGTTTCTTAAAGGGGCAGTAACATATTGTTGATTATGGTTAACTTTTACATTTCTTGAGCGATTTCAATGGTTTAAATTTTAAACTGTTCAGCTCATTGAAATGTTGGTTAAAATAAAATGTGTGTGCGTGAATGTGCATATTTCTTAAAGGGACAGTAAGATACTTTATTTGATCTTGATTATGGTTAACTTGCACATTTCTTGAGCGATTTCAATGGTTTAAATGTTATTTTTATTGCGTGTTTCCACGCGAGTTAGCAGGCCCATTCAAAATTTCCGCGGGAATTTTCTAGTTATGGGCCTGCTAAGCGGAGCAAGCAGCAGCGAAGCTGCTGCTTGCGGAGCAAGCAGGCACATATTACTATCCTAGAAAAAGGGTTTATTTTTTTTATTCTTAATCTTATTTTTTAATCTTCCACAGTTTTTTCCGCAAGAATGCAGCCCGTACCGTACATCGCACCGGGACAAATGAAGTATCAAACGATGCGGCTCGATCTGACTCGATGCGGCATTATTTTTCTAAGAATTCCCACTTACCATGGCGATGCTATTCCCAAAAAACTCCCAAATAAAAGTCCCATAGGAATGAATGGGAAAAGGAAAGACAAAATCACACATCAAGCACCTTTTTCAAAGACACGCTGCGCGCGCATACGTTAACCGATTGATATGAATTTTAGCTCATTTTGTTGGAATTTTTCCCATCTTTAGCTCAGTGTCAAAAAAAATATTAAGGAATGAAAGCTCTTCCCCCTGTGCGGGTTCAAAGACAGTGAGTGTAATCGCCACTCTGATATGCAATTAAGGCTTCAGTGACGGGAACCAAAAAAATCTATTTCCAAAAGTTTCACTTCAACTCGTCACCATGGCCACAATCTTTGCTCACTAGACATCAAATTCACACATTTTGTAGCCACAAGCCTCTGCTTTCTGAAAAACTAAGTTTTATTTGGCTAAGGTGTCAATTAGTACCTTTATTTTCACTTTAAGCGAGGAGAAGTCGGACTTTGGCGCCTATCTCCTCCATGTTAATTTCGCCGTTTTTTCCCTCTTCATTTTCGATCAATCATAAGTTTTCAACCTGCTCTCATTTGGTCATTTTTCATCCGATTAAAAAACTGAGAACATGCTCGCGTTCCCCAAACCCTTGCCGTTCTAACGAGCCATTTCTGGAATCTGCATCTTCAACCGTTAAGTCGCGAGAGGCTTTTGTTTGAGGTGAGCGTAATCCTATACAAATCAATGGAGTGTTGGTGCGTGACGTCTCCTCACAACTTAAAATCAAATGTGTGTGCGTGAATGTGCATGTTTTGTAAAGGGGCAGTGAGATACTGTTAATTATGGTAGATTCCACATTTCTTGACCGATTTCAATGGTTTGAATTTTAAACTGTTCAGCTCATTGAAATGTTACTTAAAATCAAATGTGTGTGCGTGAATGTGCATGTTTCTTAAAGGGGCAGTAACATACTGTTGATTTTGGTTAACTTCCACATTTCTTGACCGATTTCAATGGTTGAAAGTTTAAACTGTTCAGCTCATTGAAATGTTAGTTAAAATCAAATGTATGTGCGTGAATGTGCATGTTTCTTAAAGGGGCAGTAATACTTTTAGTTGATTATAACTTCCACATTTCTTGAGCGATTTCAACGGTTGAAATTTTAAACTGCTCATTGAAAAGAGTTGCAAGAGTTAGCAGGCCCATTCAAAATTTCCGCGGGAATTTTTCTAGTTATTATGGGCCTGCTAAGCGGAGCAAGCAGCAGCGAAGCTGCTGCTTGCGGAGCAAGCAGGCACATATTACTATCCACCCAGGAAAAGTGTATATTATTATTTTTTATTATTCCACGACTTTTCCGCTAAAATGCGGCCCGAACCGTAGATCGCACCGGGACAAATGAGGTATCAAACGATGCGGCTCGCTCTGACTCGCTGCGCTATTATTTTTATAAGAATTCCCAGTTACCATGGCGACGCTATTCCCAAAAAACTCCCAAATAAAAGTCCCATAGGAATGAATGGGAAAAGGAAAGACAAAATCACACATCAAGCACCTTTTTCAAAGAGACGCTGCGCGTGCATACGTTAACCGATTGATATGAATTTTAGCTCATTTTGTTGGAATTTTTCCCATCTTTAGCTCAGTGTCAAAAAAAATATTAAGGAATGAAAGCTCTTCCCCCTGTGCGGGTTCAAAGACAGTGAGTGTAATCGCCACTCTGATATGCAATTAAGGCTTCAGTGACGGGAACCAAAAAATATTATTTCCAAAAGTTTCACTTCAACTCGTCACCATGGCCACAATCTTTGCTCACTAGACCTCAAATTCGCACATTTTGTAGCCACAAGCCTCTGCTTTCTGAAAAACTAAGTTTTATTTGGCTAAGGTGTCATTTAGTACCTTTATTTTCACTTTAAGCGAGGAGAAGTCGGACTTTGGCGCCTATCTCCTCCATGTTAATTTCGCCGTTTTTTCCCTCTTCATTTTCGATCAATCATAAGTTTTCAACCTGCTCTCATTTGGTCATTTTTCATCCGATTAAAAAACTGAGAACATGCTCGCGTTCCCCAAACCCTTGCCGTTCTAACGAGCCATTTCTGGAATCTGCATCTTCAACCGTTAAGTCGCGAGAGGCTTTTGTTTGAGGTGAGCGTAATCCTATACAAATCAATGGAGTGTTGGTGCGTGACGTCTCCTCACAACTTAAAATCAAATGTGTGTGCGTGAATGTGCATGTTTTGTAAAGGGGCAGTGAGATACTGTTAATTATGGTAGATTCCACATTTCTTGACCGATTTCAATGGTTTGAATTTTAAACTGTTCAGCTCATTGAAATGTTGGTTAAAATCAAATGTGTGTGCGTGAATGTGCATGTTTCTTAAAGGGACAGTAAGATACTTTATTTGATCTTGATTATGGTTAACTTTTACATTTCTTGAGCGATTTCAATGGTTGAAATTTTAAACTGTTCATCTCATTGAAATGTTAGTTAAAATCAAATGTGTGTGCGTGAATGTGCATGTTTCTTAAAGGGGCAGTAATACTTTTAGTAGATTATGGTTAACTTCCACATTTCTTGAGCGATTTCAACGGTTGAAATTTTAAACTGTTCAGCTCATTGAAAAGAGTTGCAAGAGTTAGCAGGCCCATTCAAAATTTCCGCGGGAATTTTTCTAGTTATTTTTATATCATCTTCCAGCGACTTTTCCGCAAAAATAGGGCCCGAACCGTAGATCGCACCGGGACAAAAGAGGTATCAAACGATGCGGCTCGATCTGACTCGCTGCGCTATTATTTTTATAAGAATTCCCAGTTACCATGGCGACGCTATTCCCAAAAAACTCCCAAATAAAGTCCCATAGGAATGAATGGGAATCCGAAAGAGATCAACTCCAATCAAGCACCTTTTTCAAAGACACGCTGCGCGCGCATACATTAACCGACCGATATGAAAATTAGCTCATTTTGTTGGAATTTTTGTCATCTTTAGCTCAGTGTCAAAAAAAATTTTAAGGAATGAAAGCTCTCCCCCCTGTGAGGGTTCAAAGACAGTGAGCAAAGGGGAAAAGTCGCCTATTTAGAGTGTGACTAATTAAGGCTTCAGTGACGGGAACCAAAAAATCTATTTCCAAAAGTTTCACTTCAACTCGTCACCATGGCCACAATCTTTGCTCACTAGACATCAAATTCGCACATTTTGTAGCCACAAGCCTCTGCTTTCTGAAGAACTAAGTTTTATTTGGCTACGGTGTCATTTAGTACCTTTATTTTCACTTTAAGCGAGGAGAAGTCGGACTTTGACGCCTATCTCCTCCATGTTAATTTCGCCGTTTTTTCCCTCTTCATTTTCGATCAATCATAAGTTTTCAACCTGCTCTCATTTGGTCATTTTTCATCCGATTAAAAAACTGAGAACATGCTCGCGTTCCCCAAACCCTTGCCGTTCTAACGAGCCATTTCTGGAATCTGCATCTTCAACCGTTAAGTCGCGAGAGGCTTTTGTTTGAGGTGAGCGTAATCCTATACAAATCAATGGAGTGTTGGTGCGTGACGTCTCCTCACAACTTAAAATCAAATGTGTGTGCGTGAATGTGCATGTTTTGTAAAGGGGCAGTGAGATACTGTTAGTTATGGTAGATTCCACATTTCTTGACCGATTTCAATGGTTTGAATTTTAAACTGTTCAGCTCATTGAAATGTTACTTAAAATCAAATGTGTGTGCGTGAATGTGCATGTTTCTTAAAGGGGCAGTAACATACTGTTGATTATGGTTAACTTTTACATTTCTTGAGCGATTTCAATGGTTTAAATTTTAAACTGTTCAGCTCATTGAAATGTTGGTTAAAATCAAATGTGTGCGCGTGAATGTGCATATTTCTTAAAGGGACAGTAAGATACTTTATTTGATCTTGATTATGGTTAACTTCCACATTTCTTGACCGATTTCAATGGTTGAAAGTTTAAACTGTTCAGCTCATTGAAAAGAGTTAGCAGGCCCATTCAAAATTTCCGCGGGAATTTTTCTAGTTATTTTTTTTCTTTTTTATTCTTCCACCGACTTTTCCGCAAAAATGCGGCCCGAACCGTAGATCGCACCGGGACAAAAGAGGTATCAAACGATGCGGCTCGCTCTGACTCGCTGCGCTATTATTTTTATAAGAATTCCCAGTTACCATGGCGACGCTATTCCCAAAAAACTCCCAAATAAAGTCCCATAGGAATGAATGGGAATCCGAAAGAGATCAACTCCAATCAAGCACCTTTTTCCAAGACACGCTGCGCGCGCATACGTTAACCGACCGATATGAAAATTAGCTCATTTTGTTGGAATTTTTGTCATCTTTAGCTCAGTGTCAAAAAAAAAATTAAGGAATGAAAGCTCTCCCCCCTGTGCGGGTTCAAAGACAGTGAGCAAAGGGGTGAAAGTCGCCTTTCTTGCATCAGTTAGAGCGTGACTAATTAAGGTCTGAGTGGTGGGAACCAAAAAATATATTTCCAAAAGTTTCACTTCAACTCGTCACCATGGCCACAATCTTTGCTCACTAGACATCAAATTCGCACATTTTGTAGCCACAAGCCTCTGCTTTCTGAAGAACTAAGTTTTATTTGGCTAAGGTGTCATTTAGTACCTTTATTTTCACTTTAAGCGAGGAGAAGTCGCACATTTTTGATCTCTTTTCAATGTAATTTTCGCCCTTTTTGCCTCTTCATTTTCGATCAATCATAAGTTTTCAACCTGCTCTCATTTGGTCATTTTTCATCCGATTAAAAAACTGAGAACATGCTCGCGTTCCCCAAACCCTTGCCGTTCTAACGAGCCATTTCTGGAATCTGCATCTTCAACCGTTAAGTCGCGAGAGGCTTTTGTTTGAGGTGAGCGTAATCCTATACAAATCAATGGAGTGTTGGTGCGTGACGTCTCCTCACAACTTAAAATCAAATGTGTGTGCGTGAATGTGCATGTTTTGTAAAGGGGCAGTGAGATACTGTTAATTATGGTAGATTCCACATTTCTTGACCGATTTCAATGGTTTGAATTTTAAACTGTTCAGCTCATTGAAATGTTACTTAAAATCAAATGTGTGTGCGTGAATGTGCATGTTTCTTAAAGGGGCAGTAACATACTTTATTTGATCTTGATTATGGTTAACTTTTACATTTCTTGAGCGATTTCAATGGTTTAAATTTTAAACTTTTCAGCTCATTGAAATGTTGGTTAAAATCAAATGTGTCTGCGTGAATGTGCATGTTTCTTAAAGGGGCAGTAACATACTGTTGATTATGGTTAACTTTTACATTTCTTGAGCGATTTCAATGGTTGAAATTTTAAACTGTTCAGCTCATTGAAATGTTAGTTAAAATCAAATGTGTGTGCGTGAATGTGCATGTTTCTTAAAGGGGCAGTAATACTTTTAGTTGATTATAACTTCCACATTTCTTGAGCGATTTCAACGGTTGAAATTTTAAACTGCTCATTGAAAAGAGTTGCAAGAGTTAGCAGGCCCATTCAAAATTTCCGCGGGAATTTTTCTAGTTATTTTTTATTATTCCACGACTTTTCCGCAAAAATGCGGCCCGAACCGTAGATCGCACCGGGACAAATGAGGTATCAAACGATGCGGCTCGCTCTGACTCGCTGCGCTATTATTTTTATAAGAATTCCCAGTTACCATGGCGACGCTATTCCCAAAAAACTCCCCCAAAAAATCCCATAGGAATGAATGGGAAACCGGAAGACATCAACTCCAATCAAGCACCTTTTTCCAAGACACGCTGCGCGCGCATACGTTAACCGACCGATATGAATTTTAGCTCATTTTGTTGGAATTTTTGTCATCTTTAGCTCAGTGTCAAAAAAAAATTTAAGGAATGAAAGCTCTCCCCCCTGTGCGGGTTCAAAGACAGTGAGTGAAATATCCTTTATCCCATGTGTGTGTATTGCATGAGCTAGAGCGGACCAATTAAGAATCAGAGTGTAGACAGAAAAAAAATAGATTTCAAGTTTCACTTCAACTCGTCACCATGGCCACAATCTTTGCTCACTAGACATCAAATTCGCACATTTTGTAGCCACAAGCCTCTGCTTTCTGAAGAACTAAGTTTTATTTGGCTAAGGTGTCATTTAGTACCTTTATTTTCACTTTAAGCGAGGAGAAGTCGCACATTTTTGATCTCTTTTCAATGTAATTTTCGCCCTTTTTGCCTCTTCATTTTCGATCAATCATAAGTTTTCAACCTGCTCTCATTTGGTCATTTTTCATCCGATTAAAAAACTGAGAACATGCTCGCGTTCCCCAAACCCTTGCCGTTCTAACGAGCCATTTCTGGAATCTGCATCTTCAACCGTTAAGTCGCGAGAGGCTTTTGTTTGAGGTGAGCGTAATCCTATACAAATCAATGGAGTGTTGGTGCGTGACGTCTCCTCACAACTTAAAATCAAATGTGTGTGCGTGAATGTGCATGTTTTGTAAAGGGGCAGTGAGATACTGTTAATTATGGTAGATTCCACATTTCTTGACCGATTTCAATGGTTTGAATTTTAAACTGTTCAGCTCATTGAAATGTTACTTAAAATCAAATGTGTGTGCGTGAATGTGCATGTTTCTTAAAGGGGCAGTAAGATACTTTATTTGATCTTGATTATGGTTAACTTGCACATTTCTTGACCGATTTCAATGGTTTGAATTTTAAACTGTTCAGCTCATTGAAATGTTACTTAAAATCAAATGTGTGTGCGTGAATGTGCATGTTTCTTAAAGGGGCAGTAACATACTGTTGATTTTGGTTAACTTCCACATTTCTTGAGCGATTTCAATGGTTGAAAGTTTAAACTGTTCAGCTCATTGAAAAGAGTTAGCAGGCCCATTCAAAATTTCCGCGGGAATTTTTCTAGTTATTCTTTAATCTTCCGCGTTTTTTCTGCTAAAATGCGGCCCGTACCGTAGATCGCACCGGGACAAAAGAGGTATCAAACGATGCGGCTCGATCTGACTCGGTGCGGCATTATTTTTCTAAGAATTCCCAGTTACCATGGCGACGCTATTCCCAAAAAACTCCCAAATAAAGTCCCATAGGAATGAATGGGAATCCGAAAGAGATCAACTCCAATCAAGCACCTTTTTCAAAGACACGCTGCGCGCGCATACATTAACCGACCGATATGAAAAATAGCTCATTTTGTTGGAATTTTTGTCATCTTTAGCTCAGTGTCAAAAAAAAATTTAAGGAATGAAAGCTCTCCCCCCTGTGCGGGTTCAAAGACAGTGAGCAAAGGGGTAAAAGTCGCCTTTCTTGCATCAGTTAGAGCGTGACTAATTAAGGTCTGAGTGGTGGGAACCAAAAAATATATTTCCAAAAGTTTCACTTCAACTCGTCACCATGGCCACAATCTTTGCTCACTAGACATCAAATTCGCACATTTTGTAGCCACAAGCCTCTGCTTTCTGAAGAATTAAGTTTTATTTGGCTAAGGTGTCATTTAGTACCTTTATTTTCACTTTAAGCGAGGAGAAGTCGCACATTTTTGATCTCTTTTCAATGTAATTTTCGCCGTTTTTGCCTCTTCATTTTCGATCAATCATAAGTTTTCAACCTGCTCTCATTTGGTCATTTTTCATCCGATTAAAAAACTGAGAACATGCTCGCGTTCCCCAAACCCTTGCCGTTCTAACGAGCCATGTCTGGAATCTGCATCTTCAACCGTTAAGTCGCGAGAGGCTTTTGTTTGAGGTGAGCGTAATCCTATACAAATCAATGGAGTGTTGGTGCGTGACGTCTCCTCACAACTTAAAATCAAATGTGTGTGCGTGAATGTGCATGTTTTATAAAGGGGCAGTGAGATACTGTTAATTATGGTAGATTCCACATTTCTTGACCGATTTCAATGGTTTGAATTTTAAACTGTTCAGCTCATTGAAATGTTACTTAAAATCAAATGTGTGTGCGTGAATGTGCATGTTTTATAAAGGGGCAGTGAGATACTGTTAATTATGGTAGATTCCACATTTCTTGACCGATTTCAATGGTTTGAATTTTAAACTGTTCAGCTCATTGAAATGTTACTTAAAATCAAATGTGTGTGCGTGAATGTGCATGTTTCTTAAAGGGGCAGTGAGATACTGTTAATTATGGTAGATTCCACATTTCTTGACCGATTTCAATGGTTTGAATTTTAAACTGTTCAGCTCATTGAAATGTTACTTAAAATCAAATGTGTGTGCGTGAATGTGCATGTTTCTTAAAGGGGCAGTAATACTTTTAGTAGATTATGGTTAACTTGCACATTTCTTGAGCGATTTCAATGGTTGAAAGTTTAAACTGTTCAGCTCATTGAAAAGAGTTAGCAGGCCCATTCAAAATTTCCGCGGGAATTTTTCTAGTTTTTCTTCTTATTTTTTAATCTTCCGCGTTTTTTCTGCTAAAATGCGGCCCGTACCGTAGATCGCACCGGGACAAATGAGGTATCAAACGATGCGGCTCGATCTGACTCGGTGCGCTATTATTTTTATAAGAATTCCCAGTTACCATGGCGACGCTATTCCCAAAAAACTCCCAAATAAAAGTCCCATAGGAATGAATGGGAAAAGGAAAGACAAAATCACACATCAAGCACCTTTTTCAAAGAGACGCTGCGCGCGCATACGTTAACCGATTGATATGAATTTTAGCTCATTTTGTTGGAATTTTTCCCATCTTTAGCTCAGTGTCAAAAAAAAAATTAAGGAATGAAAGCTCTTCCCCCTGTGCGGGTTCAAAGACAGTGAGTGTAATCGCCACTCTGATACCCAATTAAGGTCTGAGTGCTGGGAACCAAAAAATATATTTCCAAAAGTTTCACTTCAACTCGTCACCATGGCCACAATCTTTGCTCACTAGACATCAAATTCGCACATTTTGTAGCCACAAGCCTCTGCTTTCTGAAGAACTAAGTTTTATTTGGCTAAGGTGTCATTTAGTACCTTTATTTTCACTTTAAGCGAGGAGAAGTCGCACATTTTTGATCTCTTTTCAATGTAATTTTCGCCGTTTTTGCCTCTTCATTTTCGATCAATCATAAGTTTTCAACCTGCTCTCATTTGGTCATTTTTCATCCGATTAAAAAACTGAGAACATGCTCGCGTTCCCCAAACCCTTGCCGTTCTAACGAGCCATTTCTGGAATCTGCATCTTCAACCGTTAAGTCGCGAGAGGCTTTTGTTTGAGGTGAGCGTAATCCTATACAAATCAATGGAGTGTTGGTGCGTGACGTCTCCTCACAACTTAAAATCAAATGTGTGTGCGTGAATGTGCATGTTTTGTAAAGGGGCAGTGAGATACTGTTAATTATGGTAGATTCCACATTTCTTGACCGATTTCAATGGTTTGAATTTTAAACTGTTCAGCTCATTGAAATGTTACTTAAAATCAAATGTGTGTGCGTGAATGTGCATGTTTTATAAAGGGGCAGTGAGATACTGTTAATTATGGTAGATTCCACATTTCTTGACCGATTTCAATGGTTTGAATTTTAAACTGTTCAGCTCATTGAAATGTTACTTAAAATCAAATGTGTGTGCGTGAATGTGCATGTTTCTTAAAGGGGCAGTAACATACTGTTGATTTTGGTTAACTTCCACATTTCTTGAGCGATTTCAATGGTTGAAAGTTTAAACTGTTCAGCTCATTGAAAAGAGTTAGCAGGCCCATTCAAAATTTCCGCGGGAATTTTTCTAGTTATGGGCCTGCTAAGCGGAGCAAGCAGCAGCGAAGCTGCTGCTTGCGGAGCAAGCAGGCACATATTACTATCCACCCTAGAAAAGTGTTTAATATTATTATTATTTTTATATTATCTTCCAGCGACTTTTCCGCAAAAATAGGGCCCGAACCGTAGATCGCACCGGGACAAAAGAGGTATCAAACGATGCGGCTCGATCTGACTCGCTGCGCTATTATTTTTTATAAGAATTCCCAGTTACCATGGCGACGCTATTCCCAAAAAACTCCCAAAAAAAGTCCCATAGGAATGAATGGGAATCCGAAAGAGATCAACTCCAATCAAGCACCTTTTTCAAAGACACGCTGCGCGCGCATACGTTAACCGACCGATATGAAAATTAGCTCATTTTGTTGGAATTTTTGTCATCTTTAACTCAGTGTCAAAAAAAAAATTAAGGAATGAAAGCTCTTCCCCCTGTGCGGGTTCAAAGACAGTGAGTGTAATCGCCACTCTGATACCCAATTAAGGCTTCAGTGACGGGAACCAAAAAATCTATTTCCAAAAGTTTCACTTCAACTCGTCACCATGGCAACAATCTTTGCTCACTAGACATCAAATTCGCACATTTTGTAGCCACAAGCCTTTGCTTTCTGAAGAACTAATTTTTATTTGGCTAAGGTGTCATTTAGTACCTTTATTTTCACTTTAAGCGAGGAGAAGTCGCACATTTTTGATCTCTTTTCAATGTAATTTTCGCCGTTTTTCCCTCTTCATTTTCGATCAATCATAAGTTTTCAACCTGCTCTCATTTGGTCATTTTTCATCCGATTAAAAAACTGAGAACATGCTCGCGTTCCCCAAACCCTTGCCGTTCTAACGAGCCATTTCTGGAATCTGCATCTTCAACCGTTAAGTCGCGAGAGGCTTTTGTTTGAGGTGAGCGTAATCCTATACAATCCAATGGAGTGTTGGTGCGTGACGTCTCCTCACAACTTAAAATCAAATGTGTGTGCGTGAATGTGCATGTTTTGTAAAGGGGCAGTGAGATACTGTTGATTTTGGTTAACTTGCACATTTCTTGACCGATTTCAATGGTTTGAATTTTAAACTGTTCAGCTCATTGAAATGTTACTTAAAATCAAATGTGTGTGCGTGAATGTGCATGTTTCTTAAAGGGGCAGTAACATACTGTTGATTTTGGTTAACTTCCACATTTCTTGACCGATTTCAATGGTTGAAAGTTTAAACTGTTCAGCTCATTGAAAAGAGTTAGCAGGCCCATTCAAAATTTCCGCGGGAATTTTTCTAGTTATTTTTTAATCTTCCGCGTTTTTTCTGCTAAAATGCGGCCCGTACCGTAGATCGCACCGGGACAAAAGAGGTATCAAACGATGCGGCTCGATCTGACTCGGTGCGGCATTATTTTTCTAAGAATTCCCAGTTACCATGGCGACGCTATTCCCAAAAAAACTCCCAAATAAAGTCCCATAGGAATGAATGGGAATCCAAAAGAGATCAACTCCAATCAAGCACCTTTTTCAAAGACACGCTGCGCGCGCATACGTTAACCGACCGATATGAAAATTAGCTCATTTTGTTGGAATTTTTGTCATCTTTAGCTCAGTGTCAAAAAAAAATTAAGGAATGAAAGCTCTCCCCCCTGTGCGGGTTCAAAGACAGTGAGCAAAGGGGTGAAAGTCGCCTTTCTTGCATCAGTTAGAGCGTGACTAATTAAGGTCTGAGTGCTGGGAACCAAAAAATATATTTCCAAAAGTTTCACTTCAACTCGTCACCATGGCCACAATCTTTACTCACTAGACATCAAATTCGCACATTTTGTAGCCACAAGCCTCTGCTTTCTGAAGAACTAAGTTTTATTTGGCTACGGTGTCATTTAGTACCTTTATTTTCACTTTAAACGAGGAGAAGTCGCACATTTTTGATCTCTTTTCAATGTAATTTTCGCCGTTTTTGCCTCTTCATTTTCGATCAATCATAAGTTTTCAACCTGCTCTCATTTGGTCATTTTTCATCCGATTAAAAAACTGAGAACATGCTCGCGTTCCCCAAACCCTTGCCGTTCTAACGAGCCATTTCTGGAATCTGCATCTTCAACCGTTAAGTCGCGAGAGGCTTTTGTTTGAGGTGAGCGTAATCCTATACAAATCAATGGAGTGTTGGTGCGTGACGTCTCCTCACAACTTAAAATCAAATGTGTGTGCGTGAATGTGCATGTTTTGTAAAGGGGCAGTGAGATACTGTTAATTATGGTAGATTCCACATTTCTTGACCGATTTCAATGGTTTGAATTTTAAACTGTTCAGCTCATTGAAATGTTACTTAAAATCAAATGTGTGTGCGTGAATGTGCATGTTTCTTAAAGGGGCAGTAAGATACTTTATTTGATCTTGATTATGGTTAACTTTTACATTTCTTGAGCGATTTCAATGGTTTAAATTTTAAACTGTTCAGCTCATTGAAATGTTAGTTAAAATCAAATGTGTGTGCGTGAATGTGCATGTTTCTTAAAGGGGCAGTAATACTTTTAGTAGATTATGGTTAACTTTTACATTTCTTGAGCGATTTCAATGGTTTAAATTTTAAACTGTTCAGCTCATTGAAATGTTGGTTAAAATCAAATGTGTGTGCGTGAATGTGCATATTTCTTAAAGGGACAGTAAGATACTTTATTTGATCTTGATTATGGTTAACTTGCACATTTCTTGAGCGATTTCAACGGTTGAAATTTTAAACTGTTCAGCTCATTGAAAAGAGTTGCAAGAGTTAGCAGGCCCATTCAAAATTTCCGCGGGAATTTTTCTAGTTTTTTATTATTCCACAGATTTTTCACCAAAAATGCAGCCCGTACCGTAGATCGCACCGGGACAAATGAGGTATCCAACGATGCGGCTCGATCTGACTCGCTGCGCTATTATTTTTATAAGAATTCCCAGTTACCATGGCGACGCTATTCCCAAAAAACTCCCAAATAAAGTCCCATAGGAATGAATGGGAAACCGAAAGAGATCAACTCCAATCAAGCACCTTTTTCCAAGACACGCTGCGCGCGCATACGTTGACCGACCGATATGAATTTTAGCTCATTTTGTTGGAATTTTTGTCATCTTTAGCTCAGTGTCAAAAAAAAAAAAAAGGAATGAAAGCTCTCCCCCCTGTGCGGGTTCAAAGACAGTGAGCAAAGGGGTGAAAGTCGCCTTTCTTGCATCGGCCAGAGCGTGACTAATTAAGGTCTGAGTGATGGGAACCAAAAAATATATTTCCAAAAGTTTCACTTCAACTCATCACCATGGCCACAATCTTTGCTCACTAGACATCAAATTCGCACATTTTGTAGCCACAAGCCTCTGCTTTCTGAAAAACTAAGTTTTATTTGGCTAAGGTGTCATTTAGTACCTTTATTTTCACTTTAAGCGAGGAGAAGTCGCACTATTTTGATCTCTTTTCAATGTTATTTTCGCCGTTTTCCCCTCTTCATTTTCGATCAATCATAAGTTTTCAACCTGCTCTCATTTAGTCATTTTTTATCCGATTAAAAAACTGAGAACATGCTCGCGTTCCCCAAACCCTTGCCGTTCTAACAAGCCATTTCTGGAATCTGCATCTTCAACCGTTAAGTCGCGAGAGGCTTTTGTTTGAGGTGTAATCCTATACAAAATCAATGGAATGTTGCTGCGTGACGTCTGTTGGTGCGTGAATGTGCATGTTTCTTAAAGGGCAGTAATACTTTTAGTTGATTATGGTTAACTTCCACATTTCTTGACCGATTTCAACGGTTTAAATTTTAAACTGTTCAGCTCATTTAAATGTTGGTTAAAATCAAATGTGTGTTCGTGAATGTGCATGTTTCTTAAAGGGACAATAAGATACTTTTAGTTGATGTTGATTATGGTTAACTTCCACATTTCTTAACCGATTTCAATGGTTTAAATTTTAAACTGTTCAGCTCATTTCAATGTTAGTTAAAATCAAATGTGTGTGCGTGAATGTGCATGTTTCTGAAAGGGGCAGTAAGATACTGTTTATTATGGTTAACTTCCACATTTCTTGAGCGATTTCAATGGTTGAAAGTTTAAACTGTTCAGCTCATTGAAAAGAGTCAGCAGGCCCATTCAAAATTTCCGCGGAAATTTTTCTAGTTATTTATTTGTACTGTTTATCTGTTTCAAATACCCCAGGATAATAAAGTTCAAGGTACAGCTGCCATCACTGTTGCGGCAGTGTTGTGTGTTGAAAAACGTTGTCAAAGCACCACCGTGGCTGTTCGCTAACTAGGTGCAGTATGCTAGTTTAGTGTAAAAGTGAATATTTCCAGTGAAGTATGAAGATGCAGTACTAGTAAGTATTTCTCAATACAGTTATGACAAAAGCCAGTATTCTGAATTGTTGTTGACAAAGTGATTAATTCATTTTTTCTTGTGTTCTGCTGCACACATATATTTTATAGGTTAAAGTCAGAGTGAAGATTAAAGAATCAGTATAAGAGTAAGTGTTTGTTCATATATATATATTTTTTTTTTAAATAAAAGCCAATACACGTAACTGTTGTTGAGTGATTGTGTGGAGAGTGTGAGTAACATCTGAGAGAAGCCAGTTGTCTGAACTGATGTTGACGGTATGTGATTGTTGTTTCTTTTATGTAATATATGTATTATTTAATTTGTACTTGATTTTGTTATTTTGTGTAATATTGTATATTTTTGCAGTTGATAATATTGTATATTATTTTCTCTGAGAAACTCGAATGACTCGTAGGCTGAACTGATGTGATTAATTATTTTTTGTGCGTGTTGTGATATACAGGTTATTTTGAAGTTACGGTGACGTATGAAGATGCAGTACTAGTAGTAAGTATTTCTCAAAACAAAAGCCAGTATTCTGAACTGTTGTTGACAAAGTGATTCATTATTTCTTGTGTTCTGCTGCTCACATACAGATATTTTATAGGTTAAAGTTAGAGTGAAGATTAAAGAATCAGTTTAAGAGTAAGTATTTGTTCATATATATATATATATATATATATATTTTTTTTTTTATAAAAGCCAATACACGTAACTGTTGTTGAGTGATTGTTTCTTGTGTTACAGTGAAGTGTGGAGAGTGTGAGCAATATTCAGAGAAAAACCAATCGTCTGAACTGATGTTGACAGCACGTGATTGTTGTTTCTTTTATGCAATATATGTGTATTATTCTGTACTGCTGTAAGCTATTTTATGTAATATTTTAGATTTTTGCAGTTGATAATATTGTATATTAGTTTTTCACGTGTTCTCTCTAATGTTTTTTTGTCGAAAATATTTATTTTTGACTAATTTGTATTTTCTGCAAAAAAAATTGAATAATTATTTGTTGCATTTTTATATTTACAAATATTTAATATTTGTATTTTTCTCACTTTCTTTTGATCAAACTTTTTTGCACCATAGCTAGCTAATATTTTTGACAAAACACACATAAAGCAGTTTTGCTTTGAGTCTCGTTAGATATACTATTATTATTGTTGTTGTTATCGTTGTCGTTATTGTTATTATTGTGAATGCGTATCAACGTTTTTAGGGTTAGATCCAGTTTCACCTTGCTTTCAATGTGTCCACAATGTAGGGAAAATACATCTTGTTGGATTCTCTGTGTTCATACATACCCTGTCAAACGGTTGAAAATGTTGCAGTTAAATAAATGTTAAATTTGAATGTGTTGATCGTTAAATTTCTTTCTAGGTTCTGCCTCAATCAAAATAATGTAATTACAAGAAAACTATCAACTACAAGTAGCAAGATGCAAATTAATGTATGCTCACCAAAAATGTTTAGCGGTAAGAAACATTAGCATTCTGTATATACTGTGTAACATGGCTTTTCATTATTTTATGACATTAGTCATTAGTGTGAGTATTAGATGTATTTTATGGTATCACTATACTGTTCCTCTTAAACAGTTACATTTAAAATGTTATTACTTTTGTCAGTTAAGCCCATGTCTCACTCAGAAACTCAGGCTTGCGAGGGTGCGCGAGAGTTTGTTTTCATTAAGTTTCATTCAAGACGTTCGGCAGACATTCCGAAACCATTTTTATGCTCAGTTTTTCTTGTCGCCATCAAATTTTGAACATGTTAAAACATGTCTTTGCGACTATAAAAACGGTTTGCAAGCATAAAAATTGGTGATAAGGTTCTGGCAAACACTTGGCAATGTTTTGCAGTCTTGAAAGAGACCCGACGAAATGCCATCATTCGCAACGCGTGCACCCTCGCAAGCCTTCGCTGCTCAGTGAGACACGGTCTTAACTGACAAAAGTAGCGGTAATAAAATGTTAAATATAAAGAGGAACAGTAAAATAGTGATACCGTAAAAGACATCTTCAGACGTGTGAAGACATCTTCAGGCATGTGAAGACATATTGAGACGTCTCAAGATATCTTTTTTTTCTTTTCTTTTCTTTAGAACTCAGTATTGTTCATTCGGTAATTCTACCGATTTGACATATCATCATTGCTCTCTTTTTATCATTTTAAAATTTTGTATGTGTGTGTATGTGCGTGTGCATGTGTGCGTGCGTGCGTACTCATTAGTTCACCTAAAACCTATTAAAAATCCCATACCGTTCACCTAAACCGAATACTTCAGAATCACTCTAGTGAATTTGACACGTTTTTTTCCCATGAATGATGCGCCACAAACATCTTAACAGTGCTTTACTTCTGTAAAACACTACCACCAACAATGAAAAAGTGTTTTTGATAGCAAAATTTGTTTATTTACATTCAACAGTGTAACAATTTGACAAAACAATTTGGCAAGCTATTTACAAATGTGTGCAACTGTGGTACTATTTACAATTGTGTGGATGTTTCAACTACACAGTTTTGCTTTTTGTGAGGTATTGTTGGAAAACGATCCTTTTAAGTTTTCTGCGTGTTATAAAATTGTTTTCAGAATCAGAGTTGAGATCTGTGAATCAGGGTCCTTCGAAGGATTTATTATCAAAAGCTTTTGATGACAGAGAGGGGCCAAACGCCGCCATTGTTCATCCTCGTGTGTAACGCTCCTCCCCCTGCAAACGTTAATATAGTTCAGTCATTCTAAAAAGTCCCTCCCCTTCCGCTTCCTCTGCTGTGCCTCCCTCTTCTCTCCGTCCCCTTCCTCCCAATCCTCAGCCGCGCCCCTCGTCTTCTTCTTCTTCCTCTGCTTGCCCAAGCCCCCTCCCTCAGCTAAGACAAACATCATTCAATACAATTTGGCCAGATAGTTACATGATATGTAAACAGAGCAAGCCAGACATCCTGTCTCCAGCCCCAACATCTGCTCAACCGGTTGTAAAACACAAAGGAATCTAATTAACACATTTGCTCCCCCCTCACATCATTTAAATTCTCACCCAGCTCTACGGAGTAAATTAAAGCAATTATGTCCAAATCTAAACAGTTATAACTAAATCAAAACAGTTATAATTAAATTGAAACAGAAGATTCTCTTCAGTATATTGTGTAAAACTCCCGTGCGTGCAAGGGGACGCAGCAGGATTTGCACCACAGATTAGTTTCACAGCGATTGCCCCTTCGCGTGCAGACGCTACACTTTCTTGCCGGCCGTTTTTTCCGGGGAATAGCAAGTATATACTGCAGTGTGTGTTTGGCCATGTTGCCATCAAGTCTACTATCAGGATCATGATTACGTTACGGTGGTGTTATGTCTGGCTTCCTCATGTCCTTCAGTTCCTATACCGGGTGGTAGATGTTCTGATCGATCTTATCCACTCCATTCATGGTGGCATCGTAGTCCAGAACCAGTGTCTTCTCCGTGATCAGACTGTACCCGCTCCTCCGATGAATATGCATTGGACTCGGGGTACTCTTCATCGTCCGATTGAACGTCCGCCTGTGTGCTCGGTTGTGCTCCGCGTTTTCCGCCGTTAGCATCGCTAGCCGGTGAGGCTTTATGACGTGGTCATAGCCGCCGCGTCAACGCTTCCAACTTCGGCGTCAAGCTCGGAGTCACCATCATCATCATCATCGTCGACATCAATGTGCTCTTTAGTATTGTTCGATGCTTTTCGTCTTTGAAAAAAATGCTCAAGCGTGAGCTGCTTGCAACCGGTCGCCATTGTTGCTTCATCAGCCATTGTCCCCTCAACACTCTAGCTCCGCCTCACGTCTTCTACTGACGCCCACCCAATCTTGTCCAAAGAGAGTCATCGCTGCCATCTTGGGGCCAAAACTAGTCATTATACTAACTAGATCTGCTTGATACTTTCAGCACAGCTGGCCAAGGCTTTCCTCCACCCGTTTCTCCCCAAAAACAAACAAATATACATAGTGAACGTCTTTGGCGCCCCTCCGTAGGATTTTACTAAACGTTATTTAACGTTTTTGGCAGTAAAAGAGTTAATTAATCTCCTTATTTGAAAACCCGACAAAAAGTATAATTTAACCAGTTCTTACACCGTAGGCATTTTGCACATTGGAAATTATAACTGGCACAAACATCTGAGTAGGTTACATTTTATTTTATATTTCTCGCAAGTTTCTTATTTTTTCGCTCATAAATCTGCAAGTTTTTTTCTTGCAAATTTGCTACTTTATAATATTGCAAATATTCAAGCTTTTTCTTGTAAATGTGTTTTTTTTTCTCAGAATATATATGTCGTGACCATTTTAATATCGCAATATTGCCCAAGTTTTTACTGCAACCATCATTCAAGTAATTCACTACTGTTTCTCTTCAAGTAGCCATGTTAAATGTACTCCATATCTGCCCACCGCTACGGTTTACATCTGAATATATTATATATATTTCATATGCATAGCCATGTGATTGCTACTCTTCCACACATACGTCTCGATTTTATGATCATGTCCACTCTTCGTTGACTATTTATTCACTGACTGGTTTCCAGGCTACATAAACCGTGCCATTTGTGAGAGATTGAAAGAACATCTGTAGATAAGTATTGGTGCACATTAGTTAGATATTTATACAAATCATACACACAAACCATAAATATCAAAAGTCAGTAGACCTAGTCCTGGTAAATGTACGTAAACATGAAAATGAAATACATTAGTAATATTAAAAAATAAATAAATAAATAAATAAATAAAAAAGAAGGTATATATCATCTTTAGTTGGAAAATTAAGATGGATATTACAAAGTCAAATGCAGTTAACTGTAGAGTTACAAGCTTGGACAGAAAATATGAATCGAAATCCAACCATTTAGGACCACAACAAGTATAGTTAGTAAATTTAAGTTTTTATATATCCTGGATGAAAAAAGTTGCATTTACAGTAAACACACATTTGTTTAAATTTCAGTAGGGTCGCCAATTTACACAGAACTATGTAATCTGCTGGAGTTTGTCAACATCCTTAATAATGAATAATCTTATCTACAATACAAGCCAAATCAAATAGTAACAGCACTCATCTTCTGCAACTGGAGTAAGACTTGCAAAACAAACATCTAGACTTGATCACTGTTAAAGAATTTATCAGTCTCCTCTTCAGCTCAAAATGCTCAGTTAAGCAACCCATATACAGAGTTCAAGGAAGCAAACATCTGAGCACTTGTTTATTTTTAAAGGTGACACGCTTGCTTAAATGCTGCCCTTACATCACAGATGCATAACTTCCTGAGGTGGTCTTGAACCCATCAGAGCAGCTTCAGACTGCCAGTAACCTTGTTTACTATGTCCTCCTCACCCATGATAGCCAGGACCGTACGGGAACCAGATGCCACCTAAACAATGACAAGGTGGGCTGAATTTAGTGTTGGAATCCACTACTGTCGTTGCAGTAAACTAAGATGTGTGCAAGAACGAACATGCACACACGCACGCACGGCTCACCTGAGTATGCCCTGCATCCTGGACCAGGTAAGTGGGCAGACTGAGGCTCATGGCCTGGGCCTGAAGCTCTAAAAGATGAGCCACATTGGTACTCTGGACCACAATCTTCTTGGCTCTGTATCACACAATATATATATAAAAAGATCATTTTCGACGGAATTAACTCATTAACTGGCAGCCATTTTCTATTAAAAACACCCTCTTCGCTCCCGGCTGTTTTACTGGATTTTGCAAGACCCACATAATATTGTGTGGTCTATTGCTATAATAACATTGAACGTACCAAAAGAAAGATTAGAGTCGCTTCTTTCATCAGGATAAAAAAGTATATTTCCATCCATTTCCATTCAGCAGCAATTAGCATTAGAATATAGCTAAATTTCATCATTATTCACAAACCTGTTGAAAACACTGGGGAAAGAGCTTTTTTCAACATTGTCCTAATTGAGCTCTAATACTCTGCTGCCACCTGCTGGACGTTTTTGTAATAAAGTACTGTACAGCAAATGAACTCAGAGCTTTCCATCATTCCGGGAGGATTAACGGAGGAACTCAGCTGGATACTGAAACTTGGCGTTCAAAGTAAAGTTGCGAGAAGCATGGGAGTGATGCATGAGAGAAGACGAACACGCTTCCACGAAAACAAACTGGGAGGCTGCGCCGGCCGGACGATTTACGCCACGGTATGTGAATGGAATACTACGAGAGTACCAAGGTTATTTTAGAACGAAAAATAATGAAAAAACTAACTAAAATTCAAAAAACTATTTTGTGAACGAAATAAAAAAAAAACGAAAACGCTTAAAAAAAAAAAAACTAAAACTAACTTTATGTTTACAAAACTAACTAAAACTAAGCATTAATTTTTTTAAATAAACTAATAAAAAAATAACAACCACCCTGAAAAAAATAATTTAAAAAACAAAACTAAAATGTAAATTCAAAAACTATAATAACCCGGATGAGTACATTATTAAATAGTGAATTATTAAGCAAGTTCCCATTGCCTTTTTAAAACATACGATAGAATGCTTGCTAATACCGTATGTTTTAGCATACATGCTACCGTTTCATTTTAACATGCATGCTAGCATTTGTTTTTAGCATGCAGACGCCCAATAGTACGGCCACCTTATGTATGTGTTAAATACAGAAATAGAACCCATAACAGAGGCCGCGCCCTTATGGTTGTGATAATACGTTAACAGATTTGAACATACCGCGGGTGGTGTGCAGCCACACGGCGCAATGAACATATCACACACGAACCGATTTCATTCATGAATGTTTCCTGGTTAGACGGGAAATCTCGCAAAACCTCTCGAGATTTAATGTGACTTCAGAGTAAATAAACATGGAGGACCAGTCGCGATACTTTTAGCAGAAAAAAGCGACAAAAAGAAAAGGTGTAGTTTAAAGGAGTGTAAACAGTATGCACGGACTGACTTTCTGTTGCGCCATGACTGTTTTGATTTTGTTGTAACTGACTTGAGTGGGCGAAAGTTCACATTCGATGGCATCTGGCACATTGGAAAGGTGTTCTCTTCATGGATGATAACAACCTAATCAACTATATGCAAAGGAAATGTGCTGCACTGCAGCTTGAGGCAAAGGGTGGTCACGCCAGATACTGACACTGATACTGGTTTTCTGAGCCCCCAGACCCTCCCAATAAAGCAAAACTACATTTTATTTGTGGCCAGCCTAAGGCATTATTGTTAAATAATCACACTTTCTAATCAGCATCTTGATATGCCACACCTGGATTATCTAGACAAAGGAAAAATATCCACTAAGAGATTTGTGAACAATATTTGAGAGAAACGGCCTTTTGTGTATGTAGAAAAACTTTCAGATTTTCGAGTCTAGTTCACAAAAAATAGGAACAAAAACAAAAGTTATGTTTATATTTTTGCTCAGTGAATGCATGGAATGTTTGCTGTTTACATAAAAATTGCTGACACATGAGATAATGAATTTATGATTTTGTCATACCCACTATGGTCCCACTTCCAGGCCATCTCCCTCCAGCTGTTTTTATCCTGCAGAGTCTGGTACAACCCCACAGCAGCATGTCCTACCTGAGCTGCGACCTGCACAAAAAGTCACAACACTTTGGCTACGCATTACAGCGGAATGTTTGTCTCATCGTTATCTTCTGATCTGGAATCCAAATTTCAAAAACTAAGCTGTTCCAATACTTTTGGAGGGGAAAGTAGAATGGACAATAATTTGTAAAAATATGAAACCCACAAGGTTTCCCAAAGTATAGATTTGTGGAAAAACATGAGATTGACCAAATTTGGGCACATGAGGCTTTGGTCCGACAGGGACGCTATGCAAATCAGCTAGAGGAGCAGCAGCAGCAGCAAATGTACCTTTCCAACCCCCATAGCAAGTTCCATGTTGACCACAAACACCATTTTGTACATGAAGTCCTCATCTCCCTCCTGTGGAGGAGACATGCGAGATACTGAGATTTTGCTTTGGACAAACTCAGGAGGTCTAATGAGCCAATGTGTACCTGTTGAGATTAAGGCTAGGTTAAGGCACCTCATTCTCCAGTTTGTTGAAGTAGTACATGGCCGCCTCCTCAGCAGAAACATTCCCAGTATGCAGGAGCGCCTACAAATGAGAAGAAAAGAATCATTACAATCACCCGTGTAGGCACTGAAAGGCAGTCACTGAAATGGAAACTGAAAACATGCACAATTGTGACCTCAACCATCTTTGATTACATACCGAAATGGATGAAAACTGTGACTAATTTACAGTTACACAATCACTTACCAATCAAGGCATAATCCCTACACTATTGGAGACCAAGACTTTGTTGAGACAAAAAACTCACTGAGACAGGCTTTTGGGAGTTGAGACAAAGTCAGGACCAATACTGAGGCAACCAGAGACCAATACTGAGGCAACCAGAGACCAATACTGAGGCAACCAGAGACCAATACTGAGGCAACCAGAGACCAATACTGAGGCAACCAGAGACCAATACATTAGATATCAAATTTAAAAGTAACATTACAAGGTTGAACAGTTATTTGGATGTACGCCCCGCGCCATTGTTATTTACGTTGCAACGCATTAAGTGAGTAGTGACGTAGAATGGCAGCAGGCTCTCTGCCGAGGAATGTAAAATGCCTATAAAGAAAGCAAGTTAACCCTCGTAGCATTCCTAAAGAAACAACATGCGATCGGGAAAGTCACCCTCCCCCACGCTGTGCTCTCGTCATTCACCAGACGCATTCAAGAGTTTTGATCGTCCCTTTAGGAATGCTACGGAGGCTTACCTTGCTTTTTTAAGAGGTGTTTCACATTGCTTGGCAGAGAGCCAGCCACCATTCTACGTCACTACGAACAGAATACGTTGCGATGTAAATAACAATAGCTGCGTATGTCCAAATAAAGTTTCTATAAAATCTATTTTTGAAAAATGAATCTCATAGTTATGTTAGTAACAACCAAATACATAATGTACAGCAAGCTTGTCATGACAGCCGGGGTTCCTTTTAAAAGGTATAGTGGAGGATGTCTTTTGGCTGTGTTTTCCGGGGGTGGATCATCTAACTATTCATCCTCCATCCTATCAATTATTCTGGAGAAATGTTTACATAACGGAGTCATGCAAACTTGTTCCTAACTTGTTTCCACTAGCTGCGCATGCGCATTTCGAGTGCTTATGTAGCCAGTGAGCTTCGGTTTCAGCCATTCATTGTAGCTCCATTAATCTCACTACGTACTTTACTTTTATTTTATTTATATGAGCAAGGCCAGCTGCAGGGGGGCTGGCTCTCTCCTTTATGTCTTGTCCCGTTCTATTATAATCTACTTAATTCCCTATGTGGAGGTTGCCGTCACTTCGAGGATGGTGGGGGGCTAGTAACACGTGAATTGAAGGTATATTTGCTGTTGTTTTTTAAAACCAAGTGTTTCTCCTACCATCACATAATAAAGTTGAAGAATAGGAGATCAGTGCTGGTCTCGACCAGTCTTAATGGAAAATCCAGTCCAGCCATGCAAAGTCCAGCCAGTCTTAGACTGTGACAAGACTTCTTTTTTTTGATTGGAGGCAAAGACAAGACCTAAACCTTCAAAATCTGGTCTTGAGTGTTATAACACTAACCAGCCACAAAAGCTAGGAGAGCACACCTGCACAGAAGATTTGGAATAAAGTGCATTGTTCTACCTTTTTAGCTGCCTCTTCTGGAACAGCCAGGTCCCGAAGTTGTTGCAAAAACACAGGGTTCACATCCTGTGAAGCCAAGCCTGGCGGGCTTGGTTGCTTTGATGGCTCCATATTTAACTGCAAACAACAAAATCAAAACACTCAACACGACAGCTCATTCTTCTTAATACACATAAAAGGGGGCGGAGACTCTATCTCTGCTCATGCTACTACTACATGCTACTTTACTGGAAAACTGTATCTTTTCCAGAGCTGGGCGCATCAATAAATTTTGAGTGTCGGTCATTCGGCAATTATTAATCGTCAGGACACCCCTCCGTCATCGTCAATATTTAAAGCGAACGGCATCGTAATGTCAATACATTACTCCCTCAGCGAAATGGGCGTCCGCCATGGCATTCGTCATTGACGGACTGAAGGACCTTCTGTCATATTGACTGAATGCTCACTTTTTTTTCTTTTTTTAAACCTAACCTTAAAGGGATTGTTCAGGTTTTTGGACATGAATCTGTATAAGCGTATTTCCACTGAAGCCTAGCACCGCAGTGCTCAGCTCGCTGGCGGGTCAGCTCAGCCCAACCCATGCACGCACTGTGTTTCCACCTCCAATGTGCATCTGGGACGCTGGGCGGAAGTAACGCATAACCGGCTGTGACAATAGTAGAGCACGGGAAACAACACATAACCAAAACACGGAAGCCATGGAGGACGACGCTGCCCGGTATTGGTTGCTCGTTCTGTTTTTTGTGTTGCTTCAGAGCTCGCAACGCAAGGAGGATCGCCGCCGCGAAGAAAAGGACGATGTTTTATCGTCGAAAAAGCCCTCGAGGCTATATACGCTGATAGCAGTGGGAGCGAAGAAGAAGACGAACACTTGTCGTGGTATTTTACGTCATGTCCTGGGCTCGCTCTGGCCTAATGTAGGCGTGAGGGCCACGAGCAACTCCGCGCGGTCTATTTCCGACACGGTCAGCTGTAATTGAAACGCTCGCCAACACCGTGCTGGCTTCGCACGGTGCAGTGCTGGACTCTAGTGGAAATACGCTATATGGCATCCTCACTTAAAGTGGTGTGCAATCAGCACTGACTTACCGCTGACAGCGTCCTGTGACTCGGTCCGATTTTGGTCGAGCTGAAAGTAGTCTGGCAAGTTGGCTAGGGTCACGGAAATAAAGTGTTTTCTTCTAAAAACAATTTGTGTTCAAAAGAGTAATAAATTTGCATCACAAAACCGCACATAAAAAAAAAAAACTCTCTATTTTTCTGTTCGTATCACTGCACGACACGCTGCATATCCATCTGAAAGACGCGCGTTCCACCATAATTATAACTTTGAAAACTCACAATAACATGTCAGACTACGACGACAAGGTCTTTAGCACTGAGCCAAGGGGGTATCTTAATGAACCCGAATACAATGATACCGATAATCGTCAGATGGAATTATAACGGGGAGAAAGAGAGCGCGAGAGCGAAAAGGAATAGAGAAGTGGTACAACTTTTAGAGAGAGCGGGTGACCTGCTCGGAAGAGGGTGAAAAGTGTGCGGAGATTCAGGGATTTTATTTTTAATTGGAATTCACGCGTCCACACCATTTTTACATATAGAACAATGTAATATAGTGTGACGTGTCACAAGAATGGTGCCAGCAGTGGTTGGTAATCTCACCTTTTTATTTGTCTTCGCACAACCGGCTACTGTTGGACGCAGCCAACGCAGAATACAAGAAACTTTACTCGCAAGCCGAATTAGTACACGTTACCAACAACGTATGGATGACTCCCTTTCCACTGAGAGACGTGCGATGCGTTCATAAACACTCGGACACAAGAATACAAAACAGAATGTGCAACAGAGGAACACCCAAAACACCTTATACAAGCTTAGAAAGTTTATACAATCGTAACGTTATATACTAATGGCTCTCTCTCGCATCAGGTAAACACTTCCAAACAACTTGGTTTGTGCGCGTCTGTCAGCTGGATGCAGTGTGCCGCGCAATGATACGAACAGAAAAATAGAGCCCGGCGGTAATGGAGTCTGACTTTTTTCTAATGTGCAGTTTTGTGATGCAAATGTATCATTCTTTTGATCACAAATTGTTTTTAGAAGAAAAACGATTAATTTCTGTGACCCCTGCCAACTTGCCGGACTACTTTCGTCTAGACCCTTAGCACATTGAGCACATTGACCTATTTTCCAATCACTGCTTTGTGTTTTATATGGCTGAGAAGTCATTGTGAGACCAATTACCGTCATGGGCTCATGAAATAAAATGCCAAACAAATTAAAAATAGAAGCAGGAACATATCCAAGTAAAATACAGGGTTTGTAATGAATGTGAATAAGAGTCATTGTGCTTTGTAGACATGGTTTCAATTTATGTGCTATCAATTGCAGTGTGTAAAGTGGAGATCACCGATTGGCTGTTAGCTTACAAATGCAAATCATTCCTCCTCTGGGCGAAGATCTCCGCTGGCCGATGACGTCACCCTACGGAAACTCCAATTGGACAAACTGCGCTGGAGCCTATCTCAGCTGCCTACGGGCGGGGTACAATCCTGAACTGGTTGCCAGTCAATCGCAGGGCACACAAGAGACGAACAACCATCCGCACTCATAACCACATATATGAACAACTTGGGAGTGTTCAATTAACTTGCCATGCATGTTTTAGGAATGTGGGAAGAAACCGGAATACCCGGAGAAAACCAAGCAAGCACGGGGAGAGCATGCAAACTCCACCCAGGGAGGCCGAAGCCCGGACTCAGTCAGCCACCGTGCCGCCCATGCTCTCTTTATCAATATTATAAATGTTTGCTTTTCATTACATACATCCATGCATCCTTCCATCCATCCATCTTGTTCAATCAATTATACTTTACCTCTCATTATTATTTGTTAGACAAATAATCCAGTGTATTTCACTACATCCCAAAAAAATACAAATTCATTTCTGACAGTTGTCTAATAGTTACTATCAATTCCTCGTTGCTCACTTTCGAAATAAGATATAGTGTTAGCATTAGCCGCTAGCGGTATTTCCAATATTATGACTTACCAGTTGTAGCAGACGACTCCAAGTCAGAACTTTGAGATCAATTTCAAACACCGCAGTATTTATTTTTAACTGCACCTCTCCTCTGTGACTGAGGGATTGATTCATCGACTGGCTCTATTCATTTACTTTGTATTCACTCTTCTTCTTCTTCTTTTTACTCCTCCTCCTCTTCTTCTTCATCTGACTTTTAAGCTGCTGGCGAAGAACGAAATTGTACATTTTCGCCACCTATTGGTTAGGAGTGTGGACTACAATATGTAACACGATTACATTTATTACATAAAAAATAAAAACAAAAGATAAAATCAACTCTATATTCACCCTATTAGCTGTGTTGGAGATACCCAACTAATAGCCTATAACAGTTATTTCCTGGATGCTGTCGTAGAACATTAATTATTGTTTATGCTTTATTCAACACATTCCACATTCAACAGTAAATACCACAGAAGTCAAAATAAAATAGTGAAAATTCAGTACAAAAAAAAGGCACAAAAAAACACTTCAAGTGAAATAAAATATAACTTTTTAGCTTCTCGGCCTTCTTATTTTAGCAGACACGAAATTCTATATAATATAAACTTTTGTTTTTTTCATATAATGTTTTACTGGGTATATTTTTGTGTAGAATTTCAAAGGACACCACTCTAAATTTGTTGGTAATCAAAAATTTGTGAGGCAACAACCAGATTTCGGACAAGGCTATAGATTATATAGAGAGTTCCGATAAGAAATAATGTAGCCTATGGTTTAGTCGAAAGCTCTGAAACAATGACTGGCTCGATTGTTTTTCTTGTGATGACACAGAAAAACTAAATTTACCACGTTTTATAGAATTTGTAACACACATACACACCTTGGACGGAAACATCTCTACACAAAATAATAGAAGCAGCAAGTCTCAACCAAGTAATCTTAAACACATTAACACACATTTATCAAGGAGGAGAAATGTAAAAAAAAAAAGTAAAAAAAATCAGGCCTCCATTTTTACAGGAATTGACCACCACAGATGTCCGAATATAATATTTGAGATTTTTCCTCAAGAAGTTGAATAATAATTGGTCTTTTTTGTGTGCAAATTTCTTTTCAAGAGACAGACAGGTTGCAGTATAAATAAGTCTCAAAATCCCTTCTGCTTTTTGTAACCATTGGTTAATTTCTCCCCCCCCCCCCCTTCACACTCTCTCTCAGAGCCCCCCCCCCCCCTCTCTGTCGTATTAACGCAGATTAATCACACTATTAATTTTGACCACAAATTATCCTTTAGCTTGACAGCAGATGGTTATATTAAAGGTATCACAGGTTGTGTTTGAGCAATAAACATAACTAAATGCATTAAAGCAGAGGTGGGCAATCTCGGTCCTCGAGGGCCGGAGTCCTGCAGTTTCTGGAGAATTCTCACTTTGAACACAAGCTGATTCAAATCAACAGGATCGTTATCAGGTTTATGCAGAGCTTGCTGATGAGCTGATCACATAGGTGTGTTGAAGAAGGGCAACATGCAAAACCTGCAGGACTTCGGCCCTCGATGCCCACCTCTGCATTAAAGTAAAGCAAAGCATTTAATAAATGCTTGCGTATGACATTCAGAATATTTGTTTATGTCAAACTACTGGGGCCAATTTTTTCATTTTTAATTATGCAAGTAATTAACTGATTAGAAAAAAGAGGATAAGAGTGTGCAGTGGATCAAAAAATGTCAAAGATGTCCTCAAAACATTAAATGTCGAAATAATTTCCATATAACAGGTGCTCTTCAAATTTGGCGGGCAATTTTTTGGGGATAAAAAGCCTTTTTAATGAAGTGATTAATCGTGATTAATCAAAATTCTAAGATGTGACCAATAGTTGACAAGTACCTTAAGGGAAAGTTCTGTCATAAAAGGATAGTGATCACTTCTTGGTTCTGTTAATATCTACATTCCATTTACACACTCTGGCAAGTAAATATGCACAGGTGGCAAATCCAGGTCCAGAAAGTAAAAAACCCTGCTACAGTTTGGCTTTAGCCACAAGTACTTCTTTTCAAATGGCAGGTAACAAACTTTTACCGACAGATTTTTACTTTCACGACCTGGATTTGCCACCTCTTTCTTTTAGCCCACTAACAAGCTTTCGACAAGACACCCTTTGTTAGAAGGGCTGTTAAATCATTTTTAACAAGCTACAGTTATCAGTTTTTTCGAACCAGTGGGCCTATGTGCTTCGTACAACTTTATCTTGCAGAATGCCCCATGATGTGTCCCTCCGACCACCACTAAACATTTGCACCTTCCATACACCAGTGTGAGTGGCACTGGAAGCAATGTGTGTGAAGTGCCTTGCCCAAGGACACATGACTTGGGGAGAACGGGGATCAAACAGCCATCCTCCTGGTTATTGAACGACCGTCTCTACACCCTGAGCCATGGCTGCCACAATTGGCTGATGCGGGCCTACCTGCCTACCAAATGAAATCCAATATACCGACTGTTGCGTAACATTACTACACAAGTACTGTATGCTTCTAAAGAAAAGTACAACAACCGCAAACTAAAGAATACTTTATTACTTCAGCATCTGTTTGAATTTGCATATCCTCTCAATTAACAGGTTAAATCACTACAGTAACATTTGAAAACATATGTACAATGATATTACTACACAAAGTTAGACACAGCTTTAAAATTGCTCCTTGCAGAGCTTGCTCTACATCTCCAAATGTAGTTACATTTCCCCCTCTGAGAGCTAATTTTTACCATTGCCAATCCTTTATCCAAATTTGAACAGATTATTTGCTCACACAAGCCATTCACTGCTTCTGTAAATCACCTGCAGCATGAGGGACCAGACAGAACAGCAGAGGTGGCAAATCTAGGTCCAGAAAGTAAAAACCCTGCCACAGTTTGTCTTTAGCCCCAGGTGGTAGCTAGCAAGCTCCATAGCTAGCTCCCCAGGTGCTCGGTTATCTGCTAGGGAGCTAGCACAAGGGGCTAAAACCAAACTGTGGCAGGGTTTTTACTTTCTGGACCTGGATTTGCCACCTCTGCAGAACAGACAGTGTCAAAAGGTCTTAGTCTGTATACATATACTAGGCAGTGACTACATTTTTTAACGTAAAATGCATATAGATGCTTTTCAAACATCATATAAACTAATGCAAATTTGATGGTGTATCT